>NW_026694201.1:0-100995 GCF_021218885.2 Marmota monax | reverse complement strand
CAAACCCCCTCCTTCTCTGAACCTCAGTTTCCTCATCTGGAAAATGGACCTAATCTTCCCTATAGGCCACCACAGGGAAATTAGGAGTGAATCAAGGTGTCAGGTCTTGGACCAGCCTGAGTCTTGGTCAGCAGGTAACACCTGATCCACAGACTCAAGATCATTTTTTAAAATTAGACAATTCTTACCTGTCCTTGGCTTTCTGTTACTGTAACAATCCCAAAGACAATCAGCTTATAAAGACAGGAGGTTGATTTGGCCTCATGGTTTTCAGGTTGCAGTGCATGCCCAGTTGGCCCTGTTAGACATCACGGTGGGGAGCCTGTGGTGGAGCAAGCTGGTCATCTCGTGGCTAGGATGGGAAAGGGGGCAGCAGGCTGACCATGGGCCACACAGCTGTCATCCCAGCAGCTTGGGAGGCTGAGGCAGGAGGATCCTAACTTTGAGGCCAGCCTCAGCACCTTAGCAACATCGTGTCTCAAAATAAAATAAATAAATAAAAAGGCTGCGGAATGAGGCTCAATGGTAAGAAGACTTGGGTTCAATCCCCGACACCACAAAAACAAAATAGAGACCAGGCTCCCAGAAGGGCACAGCCCCAGTGACCTGAGACCTCCCAGTAGGTTCCACCTCCCAAGAGCTCCATGGAGTGGGGACCAGGTCGGTAATCATGGGCCTTTGGGGACCTTAGACCAACCAGAGCACTCATTCAATTGTGCACATTAAAAAATGATAAGAACAAATGTTCCTTAAGTGTCCAGAGACTAGTAGGGGAGCCTCCCTGGTACTTGGTGTCCCCTCCCCACCTCTCCAGGACTCACACGGGCTCCCAGAGGACCCCTCTTCTCCTGCAGCATGTCCTGAAGAAGCCCTGGGCAGTTGGACATGGGGCCTGGGGCCAGGTGGTATGGAGGGGCAGCTGGAAGCCCTCGGGGTCAGGGCCACCAGGCCGATACCAAGGCCCTCAGCTTCCTGACCTGCAAAATGGGCACCTGGGTCCAGGTCAGCCTTCCCAGGCCTGATGCCCTGATTCACGTCTCTGTCCCCAGCCCAATTCCACCCCTCCTGAAATGAATCGGTTCATTACTAACTATCTCTGAGCTTGGAGGGGACCCAACGGCACTGTCACTGCTGTCCCTGTGTGACAATGATCAGGACCCACCTGCACAACCCTTGGAAGGACAGGAGTGAGTACGTTGTATTGGTCCAACCCCATCCACAGAGCACCCTGTGTGGACCAGGCTGTGCCAGGTGCGGAGGGGACAGTCAGGAGCCAGATAGTCAGGCGAGAGTCCTGGCTTTGGAGAAAGTGGACAAGAATCAACAGCTTTAATATCTTAAAAGGAGACTTTCTGGCTCTGCCTGAATCACTTTCTCCAGAAATAGTCATAATCACCCCCTTCTCATGAAGGTGCTGCCCAAATGTCACCTTCTCCAATAGGCACCTTGGGACCCTATTGAAACCCACAGCCCCCCACCCCTCATTCTCCCAGCTCTTCTCTCTATAGCGTCCTTCATTTCCTATCAAACCTTATTCTTTAAAAAAGTCTCCTTTTAAGGGGCTGAGGTCATGGCTCAGTGATAGAGTGCTCATCTAGCATGTGCAAGGTCCTGGGTTCAAGTCTCAACACCAGATAAAAATAAATAAATAGAATAAAGGTATTGTGTCTGACTACAACCCGGTCAACTCTGATGGTGAACATCAGGCCACAGCAAGGGGAAGAATCTAGGAACCTACCTCAGAGTCTAAGAATGACCTCAGTCGAGAAAGATGTCACCCTCCCTGCCTGGACCCCAGTGAGGACACGGTGGGGTGGGTTCCAGAATGGGGGGCCTTGAAACCGTCATTACTGGCAAGAATTCCTTGATCTCCCCACTTCAACATCATTCGCTTCAGTGGGAGGAGAATGTTCTCTCCTTTCTAAAGTAAGAGAACAGACCAGAGGATAAAAGCAGCCACAAACCAAAGGCTAAGGCTGGACAGATACTTCCTTGGTGACCAGGACGAACATCTTCAATTCAAGAGCAGCCCTGTCCAGGAGGAAAGGGTGAAAGCAACACACAGGCACGTTCTGAATTTTCTAGAAGTAATTATTTTTTAAAGTGGCATTTACTTATTTAGGGGTCAGGAGCGGGTACCAGGAATTGAATTTAGGAGCACTCTGAGCCCCATCCCTAGCCCCATTTGGGGTTTTCTGTAGAGACAGGGTCTCACTGAGCTGCTCAGGGCCTCACTGTGGCTGAGGCTGGCTTTGAGCTGGCAGTTCTCCTACCTCAGCCTCCCGAGCCTCTGGGATGACATGCATGCCCCACTTCATCAGGCCCATGAAATTATTTTAATATAATTTAACAAGACACAGACGCCTACTCTCAAGTCACCCAGGGCTCAGGGTGCAGAAAGCAGGTCTTGGAGTGGAACCTCCAAGGCCTCAGTGGATCCCTCGGGGACTGGAGGGTGCCCCCTGCCTGTCCCCTCCCAGAGCCTGGCGTCCCCTCACCCTGCCCCCCATCTCCAGACTGGCAGCCCCCCCCACCAGGTGCTGTGTTTTTCTGGTCCAAGGTGGGGGGAGGGGTGCAGGGAGAGGAAGGAGCAGGCACCAGCGGGAGCTCTGGGGGAGAGGGGAAAGGGACAGGCTGACAGAGGGTCCAGGGACAGAGAGGGCCAAGGCCAGTGAGTGCTGAAGTAGGGAAACGGGCTGCAGTCTCTCTGGCCCAGGTAAGCCCAGAGAGCCACCCCTAAATGCCACTGTGCTCGACCTTCCTCTCTCTGCACCCTAATGTCCTGCCCTAAGGCCACCATTTTAACCCACCAGGTGCTTTTTAACAAAGGAAATTGCAAACAATTTCTGTGCCTTTCAGTGAGCGTGAGGGTCCCCCACATGCACCTCCTCCTTCTTCTCCCTCATGCTCCTCCTTCCCAGGGAATCTCGAGCAGCCCTGCCCCGGTGTGCTGATTCCAAGTCCCCAAACAGAATCAGAAGGGGACAGTGGGGTGAAGACATCGTCTCCCTGCAGGAAGCTGTGTGACCTGAGGTAGGCAATTTACCTCTCTGAGCTTTAGTTTCCCACCACATTGGGGAACTCAGCGTCACACACCTGCCATCATTTTATTTGTCCCTCACAGAAGCTCTGAGAGGGGAGTGTCCTGAGTGCCCTGACCACCATGTGCACTGTGAAGTTTAGACAAAGGAGGCCCAGAGACACTGGGGTGTGTGCTTGAGTCACACAGCTCCAACTTGGCAGAGCCAGCATTTGAAACCTGGTTGACTTGGGACTCGTGCCTCGGCTTCTGGGTGAGCTCCCTAGGTGGCTGCTCTGGTGACAGTCCCCTTTCTAACTGCTACATTCTCTCCAAACACCACCATGCACTTGGCCCAAGAAGCTCCAGGAGAGGACGGTGGCCAGGTTCCCGTCTCTGCCAACCTCGAGCCACCTCTGCCACAGCCAGGCACTCACCCAGCAGACGCCTCCTTCCCTCATGAGGTCACTCTCTGGTACCCAAGCCTTCCCCACACCATGTCCCCACTCAGCCTGTGGGCACCTTCCACTGCCTGGACTGTCCCCAAATCCCCTGGCTTGAAGTATCCCCAGATCCAGGCACCTTGTGATTTTCTCCCCCTTAACCTCAAAATGTTCCCCTTGGGTGGATTTATGTCAAACCAAATCACCTTTCCATTTTCTGGGTTAAGTGGGAGAGTTGCCCAGGCCTGTCATTCTTCTCTCTCGAGTTGAAGTTAAAATTTGCTGGGTAGAAAGGTTGTTTCCCACATCACACTAAGAAAGCAGAGGAGCCAGATGCAGACGCACATGCCTGCCATCCCAGTGGCTCAGGAGGCTGAGGCAGGAGGATGGCAAATTGGAGGACAGCTTCAGCCACTTAGCAAGGCCCGAAGCAACTCAGCGACACCCTGTCTCTAAATAAAATACAGAAAGGGCTGGGGATGGGGCTCAGGGGTCAAGACCCTGTGGGTTCAGTCCCTGGCACCAAAAATAAATAAGTAAATAAATGAGAATGCAGAGGGGGATGAGGAGGGAGAAGAAAAAGAAAGACTCTGTCAGACTCTGAGCTTGGCCCCATGTGCTCCGCGGCCTTCAGCCTCTCCCAGGACTTAGCTCCCACTCATTGGCACCAGGACACTCACAAGAAGCAAATCAAAGTTCCTTTAAATTCCACAGAAAGCTGTGCCTCTGATGGTCCCCACTCCACAGGCACCAGGTGCTAAGTGGCCGTAAAGCTTGGTTCCAAGGAAGGAGCTGCCTCCAGAGGGCAAGTCTGAGCAGGACCCAAATGTCAGAGAGGTAGAGGAGGGAGACAAGGAGAGAGAAAGTAGAGGAGAAAAAGAAAAGGAAGGGGTCCTGGAGGACCTGTGACTCCTGAGGACACCCCACTAACCAACACATTAGTAGGAATTAGGAAAAGAAAGCAGAAAATCAGTGCTGTCCTCCCAGGTGACAATCCATCCCACAGGCCGACTGAGGTCCAGCTGTGGGCCTTTGGGTGGGTTCTGGGAGAAGGAGGCCACCTCCCTGGCCCTGCATGGGGAGCCCCACATTCCTAGGGACTGTCTGGGGTGAACGAGGGCATCCCATGCTGGGCCTGGGCAGAACCTCCTCCTCTGAGTCCCCTCTGCCTCTGGAAAGCTGTGTTCTGTAGAGGAGTATAGAGACGTCTCCAGAAGTCTGCCAAACAGGAAATGCAGACAGATCCCCCGTTCCCCAGGAGTAGGGATGTTCTTGGCAACTTCTTGGTCAGATAAGTGCAGCAGAAGGGACGCTGTGAGGTGAGGTCACACAAGAGCGCACAGCTTCCCCCTGGGGTCCTCCCCTGAGACAGTCCTGGGAACACGTCTGCCATGTTGTGAGGAAGCCCAGACCACACGCAGAGGCCACCCACGAGCCTCTGCCCCCACAGCCGCTGCCAGGGTCGACTCCCGGGCTGCAAGTGAACCAGCCCCCAGAACCTCCCACTCCTACCCATGGGGCCACCCTAGAGGTGCCTCCCGAGACAGAGGAGGCTGTGGCAACTCACAGATCCCCGAGAAAAATTAACACATAAAATCATGAAAAATCACTGAATATGTTTAAGATAATTAATTTAAACATGAATCACATTTTTAAGTTGCTGACTTTGGGGACATGTGTCTATAACCTCATGACAGACAACTGGGTGGATGGGCAGTTCTCAAAGGGTCTCCCCCCTCCCCGAAGGTGAATGCTCCATCCTTTATGGGCTGAATCAGGTCCCTCCAACTGCCACCAAACCCTGTGTTGAAGTCCTGACCCCAGTACCTCTGAATGCGACTGTGTTTGGATTTTTCAAAGAGGTGACTGAGGTAATGTGAGGTCATCGAAGACAGCATGGCAGGTTCTTCTATGTAGAGCAGATATAAAAAGGAGACACAGTGAGGGAGAAGGTGGCTTTCTACAAGCCAAGGAGAGAGGCCTCCCAAGACGCCCACGCTGCCAGCTCTTGGCCCTGGGCTTGCAGCCCCCAGAATCAGGAGGATATAGATCCCCATTACTCCAGCCACCCGGCCCGGGATGCTCTGTTACAGCAGCGCTCGCAGACTCATACAGCCCCGGGAGTCAGTTTCCTGGTGGAAGACACAGTGTGAAGGTTGGTGCCTCAGGGGGCCCTCAGTCTATCACCCAGCCAGGGGTGGGTCCTTCCGACCTCCTGGGGGTAACCCCACTGTGAGGCTTGAGTGCAGTGGGAGTCACCCTCAGGTGGTTCCCCAGAACCAAACCCCCAGGCTGCCTCCAGGGCAGACATTGCCAGTCCACCCCAGAGCACTCCACCAGCCCCACCTTGTTCTCCAGCTGGGCACCTTCTGGGTGGACCAACAGGGGACAGGTTTCCCTGGGCTCAGCTCAGAAGGGCCTGGCTAAGGCTGTTTGAGTCATGCTTGGGGGGGGTCTTTAGCCTCCCTGGGGGTTACCTGTGAAGACACTGGCCCAGGAGATCCCCAAGACTAACTCGCCAGCCACACTGTCACCTGCAATGTGTAACATAGAGAAGTGTCCTAGTGTAACTGGACCCAAGGCCAGGGCGGGGCCAACAGGGAGAAAAAATACTGATAATTGTCCCAAAATAAATAGATAAATACACTCAGTCATCAGGTCAAGAGAGTTTAGCAAAACCCAGATCTGGGGTCTGAGGAACCCCAGTCTATCCACTGTTGTCACCCAGGAGTTGACAGCAAACAGCCAAGCCAGCTCTATGTCCACAGGGCATGTGAGGTGGCCATAGAGAAGGCCCAGGTGCAGCTCTTCTGTTAGTCTCCTGGGGGACCTTCTCAAGCTCCAGTGTCATCAGCACCCCCTGGAATCTGGAGGTGCAGAGGGGGTGCTGTGGGCCTTCTCTCAGACCCTCAGTGATGTCAGCTCATTCCTGCCACAGGGCCTTAGCATAGGCGGCTCCCCTGGCCTTCATGCTGAGACTTCTAAGGCTGCCTGCGGTCTTCACCCTCCAGCCGCCTTTCCAACTGGGCTGCCTTCCTCCCCTGCCCTTTCGGCTCCTCTTCACTTCCTCAGGGTCACTTATTGAATCTTCCAGTTTGACTTCCATGGTGTTTCCTTTGCTCACTGTAGGTCCTTCCACTCAACAGGGAGCCAGCAGGGTCCAAGATGGTCCCGCACTATTCCCCAGGGCTCCAGTGCTGACCACAGACCTAGCATGTAGGTGCTCAATAAAATGACTGCTGGGTGAACTCACTGATGTGCGGAGTCAGCGCTCAGATCTCTGTGCTGTGGGTAAAGGAGTGAGTGGCCGTAAGGTGTGTAGAAAGGTCAATGTCATGTCCGTCACATGAGCTGGCGCTGACCACGTGCCCAGCCCAAGGCCTGACCCAGAAGGAACTTTCACAGTTACTTATTGAGTTGTCCCCCTGCTTGTCCTGTGTAGACCGCAGAGTAGGCTCTGCACAACCGAGAACTGCCAAATGGACACAGCCCTGACACACCCACAGGGACACAGGGGACAACGATGGCCAGAGGCCTCCAGGGTGGTCTGACGTGAGGAAAGCAAGGCTCAGAGAGAGTAATATGCTGCCCCAAGGTGACACAGCACTCTGAGGCAGGCTTGCACAGGACTCGGAGCTCTGGTCTTCGTCCTCCCGTGGTGGCCATGTGTCCCCAAGAAGATTCCTTCCCTTGTGGCCCTTGCTACATGGCCATAAAGGGTCTGGGGGCTCCAGCAGGGTTGGAGAGGTCAGGCACACCCCTGTCCCTAACCCCAGACCTCAAGCCTGCCTCATGGTGATCTGCGGTGGCCGCTTGGTGGCACTGTGGAGTCACCACTGACTGGCAGCCACCCCGGGGACCCCAGTCCAGTCCAGCTTGACCAAGAGGCCTCAGGGGGTGCTCTGTGCTGACCTTATTCCAGATGAGGAGGGGGAGGTGTGGAGAGGGGCTGGCCAGCCCTGCCTGAGCCACACGGCTGGTCCGGGTGGAAGGAAGTGGTTTACTGAGCATCTACTGTGCGCAGCGCTGGGAACCGCCCCCACCACCGGGACCAGGGAGCAGAGGCCGACTCCACGCAGGGGGAGATCTACTCTGGCTCCCAATTGGAGGCTGGCTCCTCTGCTTCAGCCAAAGGCCAGGGAGGCTGCGCAGAGGGCTGTGGCAAGAGGCAGCGGCCATTCCAGGGCCCCTGGTTGGTGGGTGGGGAGGCCAGGGGACAGACCCCTTCAGGGCAGGCGCCCAGCAGCCATTAACTCACGCTGGCTTCATCAAGGTCAGCACCCTTATTTCCCGTCCCTTCCCCAAAGCCACCTCTGAACACTGCTGTCCCAGGGACCAAGCCTTCCACCCGGAGCTCCTGGGGACCTCCTGCCCGGGTGTGGGTCACCCACCCTCACTCCCACCCGGGGCAGGAGCAGTGTGGTTCCCATAAGTCCCCCTGGAGACACAGGAGGGGTGACAGGAATGATCCTGGGGACAGAGACCATCACCAAGACGACACAGCGGGCCATCTCAGCCCCACGCCGCCCACAAGCCCCAGACTCGGACACCAGTGAGGACCCACCTCACAGGGGTGAGGACACCACCCGGCCAGGACGTCCTGCTGCAAGGCACGTTCCTGCCCAGAGGGGACAGGCCGGTCCCCCTGCCCCACCCCTGGCCAGACCCCCCAGGCCAGCAGGGATGGCTGGGCAGGCTGGGTGCCCCGGGCCCAGGGGGAGGCGGGGTGCAGAGGTGGGTCCACCGCTCCCTGAGCCCAGCAGCCCCTACGCTCATGGGAGCAGGGGACACGGTGACCCCAGACTGTCACCAGGGAGGGTGACATGGAAACGGACAGGCAGCATGAGGGCCCTGGCAGCAGAGAACAAGGGACAGAGAACAAAGCTGAGGCCCAGGGCTCAGGAGAGGGGATGGCGGAGCCCAGACACAGAGGCCCAGGAGCACAGAGCTAGGACCAAGGACCCGGAGGACACAGGATGGGCAGGGAGGGCAGGAGACGGCCCCTGGAAGGATGTCGGGGAGGGAAAGGCCAGAGGCCACCAGGGGGAGCCTGGAGGGAGGCAGGGGAAGGGACAGGGGAGGCCGCAGGTGGGGGAAGGAAGGGTGCCAGGGCCAGAGGTGGAGGCCAGGGCTGGGCAGGGTACCAGTCACCTTGGGGACAGGGTCCTCCTGTCCTGGGGACTCTACACAGCCTGGACACCTGCAGCCAGGACCCTCCATCCACCCTAGTTCCCACACAGAGTCCACTTCCCAGCAGGGTCCTGGCCCAGGACTCAGGGGCCCAGAACAAAGGCGGAGGCTGGCCTCCCTGGAGCCCTGGAGGCCTCTGGTTCCCAGGTCAGCAGGACCCGGGCATCTGCATGAGGCCTCCCCCTGGAGGATGCTAATGCTCTGCTATTCCTGGCTCCTGGAAGTGATTTGCATACATTTGCATACCCCTGGGGAATTAGGCCCACTGGCCTGGGGGCGTCTGGGCTCCCTGTCTCCCAGCCGGCTCTTAGGACTGCAGCCATATCCTGGGGGTGCCCTGGCAGGCAGTTTGACCTGGAAAGATAGACTGTGTGTGTTCCCCACCCTGAGGCCACTGTTCACCCCAGGTCTGGGCTAGTGGGGGGAGATCCCCAAAACCAGGGTCTGACCTTTCTCATCCTTCCGCGGCTTCTAGAATCTCAGAATAAAGGCCAACATTCTCCTGTAATCACAAGACCGACCCCTACCAGTCCCTGGTACCCACTCTCTCTCCATCACCACCCACCACCCACGGTGGAACTTCTTTCTCAGAGGGCCCACTCAGCAGGCTTCAGGTCACCACAGGACCCTTGCACATGCTACTCCCAGTGGCCGCCTTGCACTTCCCTCCTCCTGTTCACTCCCTTACAGATGGTTCATCCTTTGGATTCCGGGGAGAGTGCCACTTCCTGGGGAAGCGCTCCCTGTCCTGTCTGGCCTCGTGCTCCATTAGGCCTCAACTCCCTGGAAAGGGAGAAATTATCACGTTGACGTGGAGGAGCTCATGCTCACTTCTCCCCCACCAGACTGTCAGACTTCACTCCTCTCCTCACTGCCCTCTTGGGTCCTGCCCAGTACCCAGGGGTCCCAGGCAGTTAGAATGGATGGGTGGATGGATGGACAGATGGACAGATGGTAGGGGGGTGGATAGGTGGACGGATGGATGGACAGATCAGTGGATGGACGGATGGATGGATGGACAGATGGATGGATGGACAGATGGGTGGATGGACAGATGGATGGGTGGATGGACAGATGGATGGGTGGATGGACAGATGTACAGATGGTAGATGGGTGGACAGGTGGACGGATGGATGGACAGATGGGTGGATGGACGGATGGATGGGTGGATGCACATGGGGACCATGGCCACCAACTCAGGCAGTGCCGAGATCTTCAGATCCTATCAGCTGGGACCCAGCCCACTTACTGTACATGATCCTCATCCTGGTGACTCCCTGAGGCGGAGGCACGGGAATCCTGTCACCTACAGATGAGGAAGAGACTCCAGGGAGACTCCAGAGTCCAGGCCACGCAGTAAGGACTTGGCAGACTGAGAGTCCACCTCAGGGCCGTGTGGCGGTCCCCAGCCACCTGTGCACACCCCCAGGACTCTCTGGGCGGTGAGCTCACTGTTGTGCACACAGCCTCAGCCTCGCTGGGCCACACCCCTGCCTGTGTGTACATACACACACACCAGCACCCAGACTCTCACTCAGTCATTCACCAACATCTCACCTTCACCTGTTCTCTGTGGTCTCTGGGCCAGGAACAGACAGGGCAGGCTCTGCCAGCCCCCTTGGACTTTCTCCAGGGGACACACAACTGACTGCCACCCACACCTGACTGCCACCCACACGAACATCGCTTCCCTGAAGCAAAGCTTTCTGCTCACAGGAGAGTGGACAGATCGGCCAGGTGCAGTGTCGCACACCTGTCATTCCAGCAGCTCAGGAGGCTGAGGCAGGAGGATGGCAAATTCAAAGCCAGCCTTAGCCACAGCAAATTGTGAAGCAGCTCAATGAAACCCTGTCTCTAAATAAAACCCAAACCAAGGCTGGGGATGGGGCTCCATGGTTGAGGGCTTCTGGGTTCAATCCCCCGTACCCCCCCACAGAAAAAGAAAATGAATTAACAAAGGAGAGTTCACACTGATCCTCCCTGAAGTTCCCCACCCCACTCGGCCCACAACATCCAAAAACGGCCTTAATAGTCATTGCAGCCTCGTTGATGCAGCACCTACTATGTGCTAGGGACAGCTCTGCATAAAAAGCCCCCATGAGACACACCAGTACCTCCATTTAAGAAAGAAACTGAGACACAGAGAGATTGATGAACTTACCCATGATCACACAGCTCAAAAGAGGCCCAGCGGGGTTTTAAACCCGGGCCATTTGGTTTTACTCCAGACCCCTCAGACCAAAGATGCAGTAAGTGGGAGGAGAACATCAGACATATGATCCACCTATGGCAGGAGGAGACTTGGGTGAGTGGAGCCTTTCGTGAAACAGACAGTGTCCCCCCTCGGGGGCTGCCTCACCTGGTCCTGAGAGGCCCGCTCAGCCTGGGGGAGAAGAGAGCCCCCTGCCAGCCTGTTGGTTTAAGAGAATGTTCACTTACCTGAGCTGCAACATCCCCATTGCTCTGAGCTGAGGAGGCGGGGCCATGTCCTGTCAGAGATCCTTAGAGGTGACCTCATTTTAAGGAAAAAAGCCTGTGTCCAATTGTCCGAGATTGATTAAGTCAGGGGCCAGCACAGGCAGCCAGCAGAGGGGACACCATTGTAGAGATGACCCAGAGCAGGGTCCAGGGACCTGGGGCACGGCCTGGGCATGGCCTGGTGGCTCCCAGCTGACATCCTCCCTGCCCAGGAGCTCCTGGAAACTGCCTTCATGGTGATTTTCAGGTGCATACGTGGGAGACCCTGCTTGCTCCAGCCTCAGGGTAGGACAGGGAAGATTTCAGGCCTCATCAGACTATGGGCATGAGCAGGATGGTGGCCGGGAGGGGAAGACATCAAGGGCCTTCATCTCACAGCAGTTTATGCATTTTTTGTTGAGCCCCTACCATGCATCATATGGATGTAGCTGGAAAGTGGATTTTTAGCATGTGTAACGGACCTGAGGCAGCAGTGGGCTTGGTCCATTTGAGGCTGTGTGGGGAGTTGAGGCTGGCCTGAGCCAGGATGTGCCTGGGGATAGCTGCACCAGATGAGGCAGTTTGGGAACTGATTGACTTCTTTCCCTTGTGCTCCACCTGTCAAACAAGCAAGGCACAGAGATGAAGCTCTTTCACATGACAGATGAAGAGTCTGAAGGTCAGAGTGGTAAAGGCATTTCCAGGTCCCGAAGGTAATACATGGCAGAGCTGGAATTCTCACCCAGGTCTGCCTCTACAGCAGTTTACCTGTCCCTTCTAGCATGACTTTCTGACAAGTCCAGACCCACCCAAACTCAACCTCCTGTATCTGGTTTGGAGAGTCTCAGGTACATGAGTCATATAAGGCCCTGATAAGTCCTTCTGCAAAGGAAGTTTCTAATATTTCTTTAACCCAGCACTTGCAACGTTCATTTGAACATAAGATCCTTATAAGTGTGACTAGAATGAAGACATTTCAGAAGTGACCTTGGGAGACACTGGTCTTGGTAACCCACAGAAGTCTCAATTGGTCTTCCTGATCTTGGGGAAGAGAATTCTGGGTATATTTTGGAGACTCAGTAAGATGGTGAAGGGATGGAGAGAGATTCAAAGGATTAAGGGGGGTATTTCAGAGCGGGAAGGGATCCCTAGGAGGACCCTAAGTGGGACTCTGTAGAGATTTCCTCCCTCGCTTCAGAGAACAGAACCAGGGCCCATGAGGGTAGGAAAGGGGTTGGACACTGTACCTGAGGTGGGCCATCTTGGTCGGGAGTGAGCTCCCCACCACCAGCAGTGTGCAATTAGAAACTGTTGCATTACACTGCTGAAGGTCACTTCCTCTAGGATTCTGGGCTTCGGGGTAAAGAAAGCCACCCCACCTGGGCCATGCTCAGTCCCCCCTTCTCTCCAGAGTGGGCACAAAGAAGCCAGGCATGGCACATTCATGACATTAGGAAAATCCTTATAAATAAAATAGTTCCTATGAAAGCTGATGAGCTCTCCACAGTCCATCTCCTCTCAACAGGAATAAAGCCAAGCCCGTGACTCCAGTGTCACCTCCCGCCATCAACTAGAGGAAATGCTCATTTTAAGAAGTATAACAAGAAAAGTGAGTGACAGTCTACTGACATTTTAAAAAGTGTGTGAGCAGGGGGGGCATGACTGGCTGGAGAGACCCAGAGACAGGAGGAGAGAGGAGCCACACCAGTCCCTTCCATCTCCGCTCAACCTGGAGGGCTCAGGCTCCTCTGTCGCCCAAGGGCTGCAGCTCGGTGTCCCCTTCACCAAGAAGGAGGTCGAGGTGGGAAGGGGCGGGTGGGGGGTTTGGGCCATGAGCCTGGGGTGCCCCGACTCCTAGGTCAGGGTCCCCCCTGGCGGGGCTCTGGTGGCTCTGGGGGACTGTCCTGGGAGGGCAGGCAGGGGATCTGGGCAATGGAGACCAGGGATCAGGTCCCCTCAGCTTTCCAGCCAGGCTGCGGCTCAGGGACGCACATGGACCCACCTCATGCCGGCACCACTGCCACCTGCCCCCACCGTGACCTGCACCCCTGGAGTGAGCACAGCCCGGGGTGGGGTGCAGCGGCGTGGGATGGATGTCCACGGAGACCATTCTAGGGAGGACCTGGGGCCACCTCTACAACCTCTCCAAGGCGAGGGGCGAAGGTGCTGGGCCTGGGGACTCCCTGGGCACCAACAGGGACAATGCACTGGGGATTCGTGGGCTCCAGGACTGAAGCCAGCTTCGGGCCTCCACCGTGACTGCCTCTCACACTGCCCTCCTAGTGCAGCATGCACACACACACGCATGCGTGTGGGCCAGCACACGCTCACTAGGATGGATGTCACACCCCTGAACCAGCATCACCACCCGAGCAGAAGGGACTGGCAGGGTGGGTCCACCTGCACATGCGCAGACCGTGCACACCCACCCCGTGATGCATGCACTGCCCCCCCACACACACGCCTGTTCTGTCTTACTCACTAGCACACTTACGTGCACACACGGGGACAGACCCTCGTTCTGCCCCGCGTCCCACACTCCCAGCAGGTGCCCGTCCAGCACAGGCCAAACCCACGGGGCGTCGCGCACCCAGTCACGGTGGCCTCCCTACCTCCCAGCACCCCACCTCGTGGTGCCCCACTCCCTGATCAGTGTTTGCACAGCTGTCCTGTGTCCCCTGAGCGCTGGGGGAGCAGGCCACGGGCGGTCTCGAGGGAGAATGTCACCCTCTCCAGCCCCTCCTGCCCCCAGACCGCCTTTGTCAACCAGGACAGCGCTCCGGGGACCCTGCTGTCCTGCCCTCCTAGCTGGCTTCCCCGCCAGGGCCCTGGGCAATGAGTGAGCCTCGGGCATCCCTCCTCGCCCCGTCGCCCTTGCCCAGGCCTTATCAGTGGGCATGGGTAGAGAGGACAGGGGCTGCCACTCGGGGAGGCCTGTTCTAGAAGCATCCACCCGTCCCTCCCCTTCCTCTCCACCCGCCCAGCCCCTCACATCCGCTGGTGGCCCCACCTCTCAGCCTTTGTCCAGGCTGTTCCCCGCCCCCAACTCGCCCCTTAGCAAGGACCCCTAGCCTCCCTCTCCAGGAAGCCCTCTGGGTTCCCTTCCCTCATGGCCTCGAGGCGCCTGCACCTCTCCCCTGGTCCCCTCCCACACCAAGATGTCCATTTCTTGCTCCCTGAACATGACCATGGGATGGGGAAGCGTGGAGTCATGGGGAAGGTGGACAGCTGGGTTCCCATCATCCTGGCACCCCCAGAAGTGGGGGGTGAGCCCTGGCCAAGGGCAAGACCTCTGCAGGAGGAGGGTGGACGGGAGGGAGAGACCCAGGGAGTGCGGTGCCTCTATCCTCAGGCCTCCAGGAGTGAATCAGGTCCCTGGCCTTCATTCAAGAATAAAGGATGCCACCACACACATGAGGAAGTTAGTAAATTCCCTCCCCTCCCCTCCCCACCCAGAAGGCTGCCAACTTCTAGATGGTAATGGTGTGCGGGATAGTGAAATCAGCATATCCATCCACACACTCCCTGCTCATCATGTACAGGGAAGGGCCAGTGGCTCCAGTTCCACATCATCATCCTCTGGAGGCTCCCTGGTCACTGGCTCCCAAATACCCAGAGGGAGGGACATCCCCCCAGCCCCCTCATAGGCGCCACCAGGCAGCCCCTGGGAGCTCTGAGGGACCATCATGAAGGGAACTCCTTTCTACACAGACTGCCTTTGCTTTGGGGGACAGTGAGTGGGACCTGTTGGTTGAACTTGGTGTGACAAGGGTGGGCATCCTGGGTCCACCCCCATAGCCGGAGGCCTGCTTAGGAGCCTCCCCAGGGTTCCTCCCACTTGTCAAGTGAGGATGTCCAGACATGGGGAAGTAGGATGTGCTCCTAAAAGCATGTCTGAGGAGGTGAGGCTGAAGTGCAGGGCCCTCTGCTCATAGGAAGGGACAGACAGCACATGGCTTAAGAACTGGGGATTAGTCTCAGGGGCACTCAACCACTGAGCCACATTCCTAGCTCTTCTTATATTTTATTTAGAGATAGGGTCTTGCTGAGTTGCTTAGCGTCTTGCTAAATTGCTGAGGCTGGCTTTGAACTTGCAATCGTCCTGCCTTAGCCTCCAAAGCTGCTGGGATTATAGGCCTGAAGGACATAGACTTTTTGTTGGGAAAACCTGGGTTCTATTCCCTGCCATGCCACTTGCTACCTTGGAGATCCTGGACATGTGGCTTGGCTCTTCTGAGCCTCACTCTACCTATCTGCAAAATGGGGGTGATATCTGTAGCCCCTCTTTCAAGACTCTGTAAAGATTCACATGGATTGTATGCGGTGACTATATCCCACATAGCAAGCACTGGACTAATTCATGCCTTTTCATAAAAGTATTTCAGATTCAAAAACACACATTCCTGGTAACCCCAGTGAATCAGGAGGCTGAGGTAGGAGGATCAAAAGCTTCAGGTGAGCTTGGGCAACTTAGTGAGATCCTCAAAATAAAAAATAAAAATAAAAAAGTAAAAAGGGCCAGGGTTATAAGGCTCAGTGATAAAGGCACCTGTGGGTTTGATCCCCAATTCCACAAAATTAAAAAAATGATTTCATGAAATGTCAGGCATATTGCAGAGATGCAGTAAATATTCTTTGGATTGATGCTTGGCTTTCAGCGAGAGTCAAGATGCAGCTGCCTTGAGTCTGAGTATTTTGTAGGTGCTCCGTAGTAGCCTAAGGTTTACCTTGTTTCCTGGGCCCTGGCAGCCTGGACACCCTTTGCCTCTTCACTGGAGGGCCAACAGGGGTTTTTGAAATGACCCTGTGGATGGGGTAAAGGGAGCAGGTTCTGTCCAGAGTGAGGTCCCTGGGAAGCTTCTAGCACGGTGTGTTGATGCAGGCTGGGAGGTCAGGAGCCCCGGGCCAGCCAATGAGACCTGAAAGCTTAGTCCCAGCCTGGTAGAAGGTTAAGGGCAATGTGCCAACATGAGGCTGACCTGAGCTTAGTTCAGATGCTGCCATTTACTGGCTGCGTGGCTACAGGCTCCTCTCTGGTCTGTGAAATCGGGCTCATGTTGTCTTCTGTGCTCATCAACCAGGTTGGGGTTGAGGATGCAATGATATAGCAAGAATGTATAGATACAATGGAGTGTGGGACCCAAGTGTCCTGGGAAATCAAATGAGAACTTCGAACATCTTTTACAGAAGGCAGCAGAGTAAAGAGGAAACCTTGGACCTGGGCTCAAATCTTGGTTCTGTAACTTTGGGGCTGTGTGACCTTAGGTAAGTTACTGAACATCTCTGAATCTGGTTCCTCATGTGAATGCGTACTCTATTATCATGAAGGCATAATAGTCTTTCCCACCCTAGTGCCCACCTGGGACTCGCTGTGCTCCAGGAGAAAACTCCTCTGGCCAGAGCCTGCCACCACAGAACATGGTCTCTCCTTCTCTGACCCCAATCCACAATGTCACTTGAAGCAGATGGAATGAGAGGGGCAAGCTAGGGAAGAGCTGTGGAAGCTTGGTTGGATGCCAGGGAGCAGTGACAGTAAAGTGAGGCCCTGCCTGCCCTCCTGGGGGTCGTGCTCCGGCAGAGGGGTGCATGTTGGAACATATGCTACAAAGGGCAAACAGGCACGGGAGGGGATAGGTGTGGCAGGAGGCTGTTCTGGTTTGGATGTGAGGGGTCCCCAAAAAACTTAGCTGTGAGACAATGCAAGAGGGTTCGGAGGACAAGTGATGGGGTTGTGAGAGTCTTAACCCCTCAGTGAATTAATCCCCTGATAGTGATTGACTGAGTGGTGACTGAAGTGGTGGGGTGTGGCTGGGGAGGAGGGTCATGGGCCAATTCTTTGGGATATATATTTGTATTTGGCAAGTGGAGCCTCCCTCTGCTTCCTGATCATCATGTGAGCCCCTTCCCTCCACCACACTCTTCTGCCATGAGGTTCAGCTCACCTCAAACCTTGAGGAATGGAGCCTGCTGTCTGTGCATTGAGACCTCTAAAACCCTGAGCCCCCAAGGCAACTTTTCCCTCTCTACAATTGTTCTGGTTGGGTCCTTCCATAGTGCAGCAAAAAAGCTGACTAAAACAGAGACTATTTTCAATCAGGTGGCAAGGAAATCTTCCCATTTGGTGGCACAGGATACAGAGGAACAGACTGACCCAAGGTCAGCCAGCAAGGTTCTGGAACATTCCAGAGGTCTGCCCCTCCTCTCTGCACCACACTGTGTCCAGGGTCCCCTCACACTTCCTCCATGGCCTTGTCCTACTCATGCCCACACCTCTGCAGGGACAGCCCAGCTGGCTAGCCCTTTCTTCTCTCAGGCAGCCGAAGCTGCTGGGAGGATCTGAACTCCAGCCAGCCAGGGCGCTCTCGGGTCCCTCCCTGCCCAGTCGTGGGGAGGAGGCTCAGGACCCTCTCCTCAGTGGGGGCATGTTGGGGGCCAGAAACTTACAAAGGCAAATAATGTCTGGGAAAACATTGGCTGCTGATAGCTCCAGCTGTGGGGGCCAACGATGTCCCCTTGGTCCAGATGTTGGCCTCACCCACCTCCCTCCTGTGGCAGCACATTTGAAGAGAACCTTGTAGGCCAGCGGAGAGCAACACAGAATGCGGCATGGGGAGGGGGCTGGCAGGGCCACCCAGCAGAATCCGTGCACAGCTAGCCAGCATGGTCCTCCGCCTCCAGGGTTGTCCGGACAGCAGGGGTCACTCCTGGGCTGAGAGTGTCCCAGGGAAGGTGGTGCCACAGCCTCCCCTGTCCAATGTCCCAGATTTCCTGGCTGGGAATGAAAACTGAATCCAGAGGTGGGACCAATGCCAGGACCCTACGCTCTCCCAGGATAGAGTGAGCTCCTTGTCCCTGGAGGTATGTCAGCAGGGTCTGCACCTTCAGAGCTGGCGAGAAGCAGGCTACTCAGGGCATTGGAGAGGGGTGGGACCAGAGCCTTCTCTTGGATTCTTGCCAATTGCCCAACCCCTGATCCTGAAGCCCACAGGGTGCCCAGTCCACCCTCCCCTCCAGCACCAGGAGAGTCTAGAACTTGCTTCTTCAAATCTCCCTTCCCTGAGTGGGTCACGGTCTTCATGGGGCCCTCCCCGCCCCGGTGCACACCGACACTTCTCCTAATGCATCCTGGCTGGCCGGCTGGGAGCCACAGACGGTACTGTCACATGAGGGGAGAGAAGGGGGCTCTCACATTTCCCCCGGCTGGGCTCCTGGGCCGCCAGCATTCATGCTGGCTGATGTCAACATGAAAGGGCCCCTTGAGAAGGAGAGCCCCCTCCCTTTCCCCCTCGCCTCTGCTAAGCCCCACTCTGCAGCTAACCACTGTCTGAGCCTCCCTCCCTCTGGAGCACCCTCTCGCTCCCTGCCAAGCCTTCCCCAGACTGCTGCAGCCTCACCCCGCAGCCTCCGCCAGCCAGAATGAGAATCCCAAGGTGGGGTGGGGGGCTCAGGGCTCCATACTGCAGAGGAGGAAGGGGGTCTGTCTGGCCTAAAGATATAAGCCATTTGGCCAACCATATGCCAGAATGACAGAATAAATCTTTGTGGGTGCATTAATGCTCTGAGGACAGGAGGTCTCCAATCTCAAATCCAAAGACAGGCAGAGCAGTGAAATTTCCCATGAGGCCTTCCAGGCATCTGCCCTAATTTTTCGATGTGGCAACTTTTTAAACCTTTTATCTTGAGCTAATTTTAGATTTACAGAAAAGTTGTGAAAAATAGAACAGATAGCTTCAGTACACCCCTCACCTAGCCTTCCCTAATATTCACATCTTACATAACCCTAGTAAATGATCAAGCCTGAGAACTTATCCTTAGTTCAGTACTATCACCTGAACTTCACATCTTATTGGAAGCTGGGTACAGTGGTGCATGTCTGTAATCCCAGCAGCTCAGGAGGCTGAGACAGGAGGATAGGGAATTCGAGGCCAGCCTCAGCAAATTAACAAGGCCCTAAGCAACTTAATGAGACCCAGTCTCAAAATTAAAAAAAAATAATAAAGTAAAATAAAAAAGGGCTGGGGATGTAGCTCAAAGGTAAAGCAGTCCTGAGTTAGATCCCCAGTACCTAAAAAAAAAAAAAAAGAAACAAACAAACAAACAAACAAAAACCAGCTCTTATTGGAATTTCCCATTTTTCTACTAAGATCCTTTCCTGATTCCATCACCCCATCCTGGATCCCACACTGCATTTAGTTGTTATTTGTCTTTTGTGTCCCTGATCAATTGGTAACAGTCCCTCAGTCTATACTCATCTTTCATGATCTTGACAGCACTGAGGAACAGGTGCTTTGTAGAACTGTGGGTTTCCTTGTGTTTTCTCAAGATCAGAGGGAGGCTCTGTAGTTTTGGCAATATCACAGAAATGGTGCTGGCTCCTTCTCAGCTCACCATATCAAGAGGCTCACGTCATCAACATGTCTGATGACTGGTGGTGTTGACCTTGATCCCTTAGTTAAGTTGATGTCTAAAGGGTTTATCCACTATAAAGTTACTATATTTTCCTTTTGAGTTAATAAATATCTTGGGGAAAATACTTTGAGACTAATTGATCCCCATTTTTCTTCAAATGTTCACCCACGAATGATAGCACCTGTTGCTGGATCACCACTCACTGCTTTGGTGACATCTGAGTAGGGATAGTTTATTTCCCTCATTTCCCCTTAACTATAAGGGAAAGCTAACCCTTCTCTATTTATTGATGCATTCAATTATTTACATCAGTATGGATCAAGAGATGTTTACTTGAGGCTGGGGAACCAGGATACACACCTGTAATCCCAGTGACATGGGAGGCTGAGGCAGGAGAATCACAGGTTTGAGGCTAGCTTCAGTAATGGAGCGAGACCCTCAGCAACTTAGAGAGACCCTGTCTCAAAATAAAAAGGGCTGGGGATGTGGCTCAGAGAAAGAGTGCCCCTGGATTCAATTCCAGTTCTGCAATCAATCAATCAATCAATATCCAGTACTATCATTATCTATTTTCTGCTCAAATTGTTCCTGCTTTGGCTACTAGAACTTTTCTTGAGTTAGCTCCTCTGTTCTTTTGACAAGTCCCAGCCCCCACTTTTGCGAATGCTTCCTTCTTCTCTGGCACCACAAGATAGTCCAGCCTCATCTTTCCCTGCCCCTGTCCAGATTCAGACATTTCTCCAAGGAGCTTTGTTCCCTCTTATTGGGGAATTGTATTAGAAACCAAGATCCGGTGCTGGTCACTGGTACCGGGATGTCATTGCTTCTAGGTCCCCACTGCTGACAGAGCTGGGAAACAAGTGTGTATATACTAGCCCATTGCGCTGCAATTAGAAAATGTTATTTACTCTTGTTCTTCCCTCAAGAGGTCTACTTCATTTCCTGTAACTGCCTCATGATATTCCTTGGCAGGGATGGAGCAGAATCTTATTTAACTAGTCCCTGATTGGTGGCTATTCATATTATTATACATTTTCTTCTTTTTTTCTGTACTGGGGATTGAACCCAGGGGTGCTTTACCACTGAGCCACACTACCAGCCCTTTTCTTTTCTCTCTCTCTCTTTCTCTCTCTCTTTGTTTAAATTTTGATGTAGGATCTTGTTAAGTTTCCAAGGCTGACCTCCAACTTTCAATCCTCCTATCTCAGCCTCCCATGGCCCTGGCATTACAGGTGTGCACCAGGGTGCCTGGCTACATTTCCTTTTATATTACCAAAGTGCTCTGATTCCTGCGTGTACCCATTGCCAAGTGCTTCTTTGGGGCAGACACCAACATGTGAAACTGTTGGGCCAAAGGACGTGGGCATCTGAAATGTTGATGGTAGCTGCCAGGGTGCCCTCGAGGGAGCTGTACTCATTAGCAGTCCACCATTCAAGCTCATGTGTGTGCCACCAGGGCCCCAACTTCCACATCCTCCACCTCCCAGTACTGTCTCTTATTTCTAGGCTATCACTCAGTCTTAGTGCACTACTTCCCAATTTTCCTGAGGCTTCCAGATCTCTGACTCTGCTGGGTTTTCCTCCCTGGGATACCCTTACTCTCTTACAGCATGACAAACTTCTACTCCTACTTCAAGGCCCACCTCACATGGTGCCTCTGGGTGCATTCTTTCTGAATTTGCCATCCAGGCAGACCATGGGTGACTCCCTTCTCACTGCTCCCGTTGTGACCTCATAGATCACAGCCTGGTGGTTTAGGGAGCTGGCTGTCTCTCTCGCCAGGTTCTCTGAGGTCCTATGGACTGGCCTACCCAGTCTGGATACAGAGAAGGCCCCTGAACGCATCTGCTGAATGAGTGCCTGAGTTACCCGTTGGCTACAGACATCGATTTTCTATGGACTACTTTTGCTTGTTAACTAAGCATATGGTCTGCGACCTGGGTTGGTTTTGTTATTGTTGTTGTGTTTTGTACCTGGGATTGCTTAACCACTGAGCCACGTCCCCCGCCCTCTTTTGTATTTTATTTAGAGACAGGGTCTCACGGAGTTGCTTGGGGCCTTGCACAGTTGCTGAGGCTGACTTTGAACTCCTAATCCTCCTGCCTCCAACTCCTGAGCCACTAGGAGAGATCTAGGTTTTTAAAAATGTCTCATATCAAGCTCATTTTCCCATCCACACCTCAATCCCGTGTGTATACTCACAGACTGCCACACATATATAATCAGGCGTCCTCCAAAGCCCCAGTGGGGGGTGTGTTTGAGTGTGCACGTTGAGGTGTGAGGATTTCTGTGTGTAATAAAGAGAAGAGAAAGCCAGGAGAGGAAGAAAGAGAAACAGGAGGGAGGAAAGACAGAGAGAGAGAGAGAGAGAGAGAGAGAGAGAGAGAGAGAGTGACTGTTGGAAGTAAAAGTTTCCCAGGTTGCCCTGGGGCTGATGAGCCCTTTTAAAGAAGGTGCATTAGCAACTGGGACCCGTCAATATGCCATTGACCTCTGTGGCCAAGAAAGACAGAGCTGCTCTGCAGAAAGAAAAAGATTTGCTAATGATAGAGGCAAATGCCAAGCAGGCGTCTCTGGGAAGGTGAAAGCCACTAGATGGGTACCTGATTTCTCACCTCTGGCCCCCATGGAATGGCATTTCAAGTCTTCCAGGTAATTCCCCAGTGGTCCCAAACCTGGGAGCCACCTTTTATATTTCTGTCTCCCTCATCCCCACATTTATTTGATCACCACAACAAAAAGAGTCTCACTAGTGAGTCCCTCCCATTGCCTCCAGGCCCCAATGCTGTCACCCAAATTCAGTTGCTCACTGTGTCTTATGACTGCTGATCCAACAGCCTCCTCATTGTCCTCCTGCTTCGAATTCCACCCTTCCTAACCCAGTAGCCACCAGGGATTGGAAAAGTCATCCAAAAATGCAAATCTGATCTTGCTTGACATTCTGTGGGTTATAGGTTCAAGTTCAAAGTACATTCAAGGTGATGCTCATAGTTCAGAAGCAAGTCAGTACATGGTGGTCCTTATATGCTAGGCACTGGGAGGGAAAGGGGAACCAACACCATTTCAGCTCTCAAAAGGACTCTGCCAAAACGTGTGGACCAGCTAGCTTGTCTTTCTGCAATATGCAGCACTAGGCCCTTACTCCCTGTGACACCATGGGACACAGTGGAGACCTCAACTACTCTTTGGACAGTTAGGCTACAAGTTTGTTAGTGTCTTCATGGTTTGGATGTAGTTTGTCCCTGTCAAAACTCATTGTAGCAGTGTGGGAAGGTGGGTCCTTTAAGGGGGATTAATGTCTTTCTTGAAAGACTGGATTATTGCTCACAGAAGTGCATTTGTTCTATTGAGAGCAGATTGTTGTAGTGTCTGGCCCCCTCTGTCCCCTCTCTCTTCCACACATTGGTTTGCCCTTCCAACTTTTGCAACACTTATGGAATAGCCTTTGCCAGGTGTGACTGCCCAAACTTAAACTTCCCTGCCTCCAGAAACAGGAGTTAAATAAAACCTATTTTCATTATAAATTACTGAGTTTCAGGTATTCTCTTATGGCAACAGAAAATAGACTAAGGTAGTATTGCACTCTCTGTTGGAGCCCATGACCTATCACATGACCTATCACAGCCTGTGACCTGGTCCCCCTTTCTTATATAAAATATTTGACCATACCTTACTGGCCATGTTTTTAGGGGGTGATAGAGGCTGTGTTCCTCTAGGAGGCCTTAGAATATCTCCTGATCCGAGTGAGCATCTTCACTAGGAGATTTTGTGGCCTTGGCATGTTTTTGGAAAAGATGGCTTTGAGGGGGGAGCATGCCAACTGCCATCACCAGAGTGTGTCACTCAGAGGTCTTGGGTTTTGGGATCCATGGATCCATACTCCTGCAGTCCTTCCTGCACCCTCCGTTATTATGGCCTAACATCTTCACTCCATGGGTGAGTCCTCCCCCAAGTGGAGGGGCCCATGGAGGAGTGATAACTTAACCCTTATGGCAAGGGAAGAAGATGGTTGGTCAGAGCTGTTACTTATATTTTTATATAAGAAAGAGAGATCTGTGGGGATGTAAACTTATGAAATAAGCCTGTGAGAAGGGTAGAACATCCTTTTAAATGTTGGCAGCATGGTCTTCCATCTCCAGATGATGATAGTGGACCTGTATGGGCTTAGAGGCCAAAATATTAATCTGTTCTTTAATAAATTTTACCAGCCTGTTTATAATGCAGGGTCCTATGGACACCATTAAAATTAAACCCAACAAAGGGCCTAATAGGGGAAGAAGGTAGGGTAGAAATCCATTAAGCCCAGTCCAGAGGGGATTTTCAAATAGTTACCTTCTTCTCTTTTCTAGATCTTCTTGAAGCTGCTTAATTTTAGTGCGTACTATGCCTGATTTATTGGCATAAAAGCAGCATCTTTCCCCTAAGGCCAAGCAAATACCTCCCTGGTTAGCTGTCAGCAAATCTAAGCCTCATCTGTTTTGAAAGACCACTTCTGCCAGGGAGTCTATTTTGTCCTATAAATCTTTAATGGTTCCTGATAGAGTTTGTACATCATCTATAAGTTGTTGAGATAGGCGATGGTAAGAGTGTATAGCCGTGCCTAAACCAGATGTACCTGTGCCCACAGCAGCTGTTATTCCAAGGCTGGCAAGGAGTGGTAAGGCCTATATTGCCTGCCTGTGTCTTTTGACTAAGGTATCTAGGCTAGGAATGGGTAGAGGTTCGTCTCCTGGGACAATAGTTATATCAGGGAGTAAGAAGGCAAGAACACAGCCACAGGTCCAATTCGCTGGAAGCCTGGGGAAGGCCGAGTTTCCTCCACTCATAAAAACTGTGCCATTGGGCGGACAAAGAGATGGGGTGGGTGAGGAATAATTTTGTACTGTTGAGCAATTTCCAAAGGAAGTAACTCCAACATCAATATCATAGGTATTATTCTGCATCGTGCCTAAAAGACATAATGTAAAAGTGCCTATAGGCTGTACTTTAAAAGGAAATCTGGGTTGGCATGTATTATCATTGTCTATGATAGAATTAATAGGAACTGCCATAGGCATGATTGCCCCTGTTGTCATGCAGAGCCAGCAATCACTAGCAAGGTTGGGGTTGGAATTATTAAGCAAGGAGAAGGTAGTTTCCAAAATATCTAATGTATTGGTATCTAAATCTGGGAGCTGGGATTTAGGCAGCATTAAGGGATGATATGTGAGCTCAGGGATTTGGGGTTTCAAAAGTTTGATTATCTGAAGATGCTTGACAGCATCAGTGGGTCCTCCACCATCAGAGACCCCTGTAGGGGCCTTAATGGGCCAGCAGGAGGGTTTACCGACAGTGCCTTGGCATCCAGATGACTGTAACTTGGTGTATATGCCTTCTCCTCCCCGGTCAAAGAGAACGGTGGTATAATGAATAGTGGTCCCCCCTGCTGCATGAGTTTTAGTTAGGGTGGCTTCAAAAAATTGTTCTCTCTGCCTCTCAGTATTTCAGGGTCAGGGTGTCCCCCCTATGCTGTGCAGCCACCTGGGATTGTGTGTCCAGCAAAATATCCTGTTGGATCTATAGGCCCCACTGGACTGTGACCTCCTAGAGGGTCAGGCCCTGGCTCACTAGCCTCTGTGCTTATTCTAGGATTTGGCACACACACCTTGGTCCAGGGCTTCTTGTCCCCCATGCCCACCTCATATTCCTTAGCTCTGATCTCAAACCATATCTAGATACCACCCACCTATTCTGAGTCCTCATTCTCCCCAGCCTGGATCACTACAGTATGTTCCCAGGGCCCTGAGACCTCAGCAACTAGAAAGAGTGTCTTAACACAATTCTATCAGATCCCACCCCTCTTTCTCCTCTACATCCTGCCATCTCACTCAGAACAAAAGCTAAACTTCTTTGAATGACTCATATGGCCCTATAGCATCTCCTCCTCCCCTTTATCTCTCAGTCTTCATCTCCGCCCACCCTTCCTATGGCTCTCTCCAGCCATACTGGCTGTTTATCAAGCACATCAGCATGTGCTCACCTCAGGGCCTTGCCTGAAGTGTTCTTCCCCTGGGTATATACTCAAGTCACTCCCTCATGTCCTTTGAGTCTTTGCTTAAATATCCCCTTCTTGATGAGACCCTCCTGACCCTCTGTTACCCCTGCCTTACTTCCCCACGCCCCTTGTTGATTCCATTTTCACTGTCTGATAGTATTTTCTACTTAACCATTTGGTTTACTCTCCATCCTCCCTGTCTTGAAAGTCAGAAACATGAGACAGAGATATGTGCTTATTCATTTGCAACTATATTTCCAGTGTCTAGCACTGGACCTGGAACATAGAATCCAAGGAAAGAAGACAGTTTAGGTAATTCTGGAGCCCTGCTGGGGAAAGGGAAGCCAGAGAAGGCTCTGGACTCAGACCTTGGTACTCAGCCTTGAACTATACTTGCTTCCCTTGTCTGTAGCCTAAACAAGACCCTTTTGGGGGGGGTTCTTTCTGGAGGGTTCCATCGCAGGATGGCAGGTTTGAGGACTCTGGTATGTAATCAGGATTCTGTCCCTTAATTCCCTCAATTACCAGGTCCCACACCATGGAGCAAGTGGGGAGGGATATTTAACTCGAGGATGTGTCTGCACCTGACATTGTGCTTGACCTTCCCTAGTCACTCCAGACAACAACAGAAAGTCTCCAATTCTCTATTGGAGCTGGTGCCACCACTCTTGCCTTGATTATAGTTTAAAGGTCTGGGTAGGAACGCCTGGCTCCAGGGCCTTTGCTCATGTGACTGGTGAGCACTGTCTGGCCAAGCCTGGGACCCAAAATCACAGCCCAGAGCTGGCAAAAAGCCCCTGCCACTCACCCCAGTCAGAAAATGCAGAGCCAGACTGGACCTAGGGCTCTGTAAGTAAGGCCCATGCATAGTGTGAGGGGCAAAGAGGGGGAAAGGAGCGGGGAAGGCCAAAGACAGGAAGGAAGAAGGGAGGGGAGATGAGCAAGAAAGAAGGGTATGTGTTAAGAGCAAGAACAGGCACCTATGGTTAGACTGCCTGAGCTGACAACTGCAGTGTGTGTGTGTGTGTGTGTGTGTGTGTGTGTCTGTGTGTAGCACAGATTGAACTCAGGGACACTTGACCACTGAGCCTCATCCCCAAAGCCTCACAGTCCTCCTGCCTCAGCCTCCCCAGTTGCTGGGATTACAGGTGTGTGCCACCACACCTGGCCAACCCCAGTGGTTTCCAAACTCCATTCCTTGGAGTGCTTCAGGATGCATCCAGGGCCCCTGAAGCACAAGCGGGAGCCCAGTAGGTGGGACTGTTGAGTCCATTGCTTCTCAACCAGAATGACACCTGGTGACCTGATAGAACACTGAGCTTTCACATGAGGTTTTGCCTAATGGAAGGTTTCTGTGGCTAAAATGGGAAGGAAGAGATGGAGAGGAGAAGAAAGAGGGAGGAAGGAAGGGAGTGAGGGAGAATTGGGGGACTCCCAAACAGGGAGATCAGTGAGGGAGCTGGAGGGGCTCAAAGCTGTGCTCCCTTCTGTGCTGTGGCCTCTCCTACAGCCCTGTGGGCCTCCAGGGCACAGGCATCAAACAAGAAGGTGCATTGCTTTGACTGGGAAGGGATATTGGGGAGGGCTGCTAAAGGTGGGGGGTGGTGATCTAATTTTCTGAGGATTTAGAAGGTCTATGGATGTGTTTTTGGGTTCCATAAATAATGGAATAGTAGAGGATAGGAAAGGTAGCAGAATACAACAGTTACTAATAGGGCATTATGTAAAAATGTGGATGTGTAACCGATGTGATTCTGCAATCTGTATTTGGGGTAAAATTGGGAGTTCATAACCAACTTGAATCTAATGTATGAAATATGATATGTCAAGAGCTTTATAATGTTTTGAACAACAAATAAAAAAAAGGCTGTCTTTTTTTTAAAAAAATAATAATGGAATAGTCTCTACCAAATTATGACTATGGAAACACTCTGAGAAACTTTGTGATTTTGCTCTTTGTAACTCCCTGGGGGCCTGATTAAGAACTATGCTTTCCAAAAGGGAGAGAAAACTAACAAAAGCTAGAAAGATCTAGCTCTGGCCTGCTCAGGAGAGGCAGCACCAAGTCCTCCTCAGAGGCTTTAGGGCCTGGGGAGCTGGGCATTGGACTTGGCAGTACATCAAGCCCTGCAGAGGGCACGGTGTGCATGGGTTTGCGGGGCCGGGTGGGGGGTGAGTGGGCTGGGGGCAGGAGCATTCTGGATGAAGAGGGGGCTGGCTGCTGTTGGAGGTGGTTGAGGAATCCAGGCTGGCTCTAGAAGGGAGGCTCCCTAGCCCTGCGGCTCTTGCTCTTGCTGGCCGCCAGCTTGGCCCCTCCAGCATTGCCATAGTGCTCTGTGGGTCTTCCCAGCAGCCTTCCAGGTGGAATGTGGCCTGGACAGTTTCCCAAGTAATGTAATAAAAATGTGAATGGGGGGCCCGGGAGGAGCTGGTCCATAGGGTTGTCACCTCCTCAGGCCTGTATGGGGTTGGCTTGGACTGGCCTCACCAGGACAATCTCCTGGTTGGCTCTGCTCTGGGGCAGAGTGGTTGTGGAGTGCCAGCTTCCCCTCCTGGTGGGCCCTGAGACAGGGGACATGCCCACTGGGGCAGCAAGTCCTGGGGTCCCTCACAGGCCCTCTTGCCCACCTTTTCCCCTGCACCCAGTTGGGAAGATGTGTCTTTGGGTGTGTGAGCTGGCTTGGGGACATCTGGCAGAGATTTGCAGGGACTTCAGGACAATTCTGCCTTATTGGTGGAGCTCAAAGCAAAACTCCCAGGAGGCCCAGTGCTCATTGTTTAGAGGCAAAGCAAAGGTTGCCTCAACTAGGACAGCCACCTTGGGTCCATCTGTCTTAGTCCTCTGAGACCAAGGTGCTGGACCATTCATTCTGCTTGATGCCAGGGAACTGAGGCACACACAGGTGCCCTTTCCCCATCTGACTGGCACTGCAGCAACTCCTGACATGCCTTCTCTGCCCCCTCTGAGCTTCTGCTTTTTGATGAAACTGTAGGAGCCATCTTGAGTCTAAGATGTCAGCATCCAAGAGGAGTGCTTCCCTTAACCTCAGCTCCAAGGACTGGCACTGTTCCAGGGTCAAGGTTATGCAGCACGAATGTTCCAGGACCATCCCAAATCCCAACATGCAGTCTCTTTACTCCAATGAAAAAAACATCAAAATGAGCCTCAAGTACCAACATTTTGGTATGCAAATGTCAAAGGCTTTCTTGGCACCTGTGGACTCACACTATGGTGTCGGTACCTGAGTAATTTCTATGTTCCAGTCTCTGTTGTGTCACTTAATAGGCTTATGGCCCTGACAAATGAAACCCTCTCCCTTCTTAGGTTCTGTTGGCCTCATATTTTAAATGAGGAACTCGATTAGGAACAAATCACCCTTGAGGCTACTTCTGTCCATGACATCCCTGTGAGACAAGACCTGGGGACTTCCCGGCATGGGACATCTGCTCCTCTGACTCCTTTGCCTTTTCTCTGAAGGAGATAGTGGATTGGAGCCATGAACTCTGTTAGTGGACAGATCAGTCCCTGATCTGCTGCTTCCTGCATGGGTGACTCTGCGAAAGTCACTTTTCTTCTTAGAGAATCACTCTTCAAGTCTGCAATGAACCTGCTGGAGTGGGGGTGTAGTTCAGTGGCAGAGTCCTTACCTAACATGTGCAAGACCCTGGGTTCCATCCCCAGCACTGTTAAAAAATTAATAAATTATGATATAGCTTTCTTTGCAGTACTAGAGATTGAACCCCAGGGCATTTTACCACTGAGCCACATTCCCAGCCTTTTTATTTTTATTTTGAGACAGGGTATCACTAATTTACCAAGGCTGACCTTGAACTTGTGATCCTCCTACCTCACTCAGCCTCCCACGTAGCTGGGATTACAGGATGCCCCACTACACTGGGTTACTTGTGATAGACTTTAAAAAACAAAATAAAATAAAATTTATGAAGCTCCTGAGACCTTTTTTGTTAGTGATTCTGAGAAGGAAACAAGGCCTGTGTGCAGGGTGTCTCCATCAATGCCTGGCCTGGGAAATAGGTGTGGCAAGAAGAAAAGGCTACAAGGTACTCAAAGAAACCAAGAACTGCCCGTCACTAAATGCTCTGCATACCCTAGAGACATGAATTAAGGAGCTGGTGGCTGGCACTTTTCAGTATCCTGAAGTGAAGGGGCAACACAGGGCCAGGGCTGGAAGAGCTTCTTCCAGAATGAACAGAAAAAGTGGGAAGGTCTACCACAGGCAGCAGTTTGTCCACTTCCTGCTGCTGACCAGAGCACCAGTGCCTGCCCTCAGGTGACCGCCAGCCAGTGCCCACAGCCCTGGCTTATGAGACCTGAGAACATAGAGCAATAATTTGGCTCTAAGCCTCAGATTCCTGGTCCCCTCATTTTGCTCTCCATGCAGATGGGCCCATGGTTGAATAGAAGTCACCTCTGATGTATTTATGCAGCCTCGCTATAGCATTACCAGAGTGGACACAGCCTGAGAAGGTGCCAGAAGGAAGCACCATGCACTGATTCTTCCTATTTCCTCTCCCTCTTCCCTCTTCTCTCCTACTTCTTATTCTTTCTTCTCCCTGCACCAGTCTTTCTTTCTTCTCTACTCTCTGCATGACCTGCTCCCTGAAATTTCTTTCTCTCTTTCTTTCTTGCTTTTTTTTTGAACCCAGGGGTACTTAACTACTGAGCCACATCCCTGGTACTTTTTATATCTTATCTAGAGACAGGGTCTTGCTAAGGTGCTTGGGGCATCACTAAGTTGCTGAGGCTGGCTTTGAACTTGTGATCCTCCTGCCTCAGCTTCCCAAGCAGCTGGGATTACAGGCATGCACCACTGCACCCCCTGGCTTCTCCCTGGAGTTTCTATCTCAACTTTTGTTGATTTAGGTTCATTTCAGCCTCTGGATTTCTATGTCTGTACTTGGTCTTCCCTTGGAGGAAATACATGGGAAGTTGGAACCAGTACTGTTCTGGTATATCAGGACCAGTACTAGACTCCCTGTAGCTGGTCTGGGATAGCATGAATTTTAGTGACCCACAGACTCCAAAGAGCAATATGAGAATAACACACACTAACATTCTTTCTGACATACAATAGACACCCTAGAATTGTTCCAATTCCAGCTTGACATGGCAGCCCCAGGCCTATAATCCCAACTACTCAGGAGGCTGAGGCAGGAGGATCACACACTGGAGGCTAGCCTGGGCAATTAGTGAGGCTCTATCTCAAAATAAAATGATAAAAACAGCTTAGGATGCAGCTTAATGTTGGTGCACTTGCCTAGCATGTGCAAGGCCCAGGGTTCAATTCCCAGAACCACAAAAAATAAGTTCTATTCCTATCTTTCATTGGAAACCTTCCATTTTTAGGGAACCAGGCTGGGGCTTAGTAAAATAAGGACTCACTTTTAGTACAAAAATCTAAGCTCTGAGCCAAGATGAGGAATACAGATGCCCTTCCTGTCTTTCTTCCAAACTCCTTGGTCTTCTTTTGCATGTGGCTATCACCTTAACATTGGGCCCCAGCCTCTACCTTGCCTATCCTTAATCTCCTCCTTCAAAAATTTTGTCCTCTGCTGAGGGTGCAAGACATATGTTAGAAAGTTCATCCATCCATGATTGGGATGTAGCTCAGTGGTAGAATGCTTGCCTAGCAGGTGAAGGCCCTGGTTTTGATGTCCAGTATCAGAAAGCAAGCAAATCCACCCATCAAGGACATAGAGAGCATCTACTATGTGTGGGCCCTGTGGGCAGAAATCAACATGGCTGCATGAAGCTTCCAGGGGAGTGTGGGAGACAGACTGCACAAAAAGTTAAGGCTAGGGCAGCGCTATTAGACCAAGCTTGGAGTGCTTTCTTCTGAGCAGTCTAATGTAGGCAGGTATTCAGGGTGGCTTTCTAGAGGAAGTGCTCTTCAAACTGTAGCTGGAAGAGTCCATGGAAGACAGATAGGCATGTTCTAGAATCAGTTCTGTGTCTTAACCATTATAAGGAGGTGCCAAGTCCCATTTTAGTAGTAGCTCATTTAATATTTGAAATCACCTTAAGAGCAGGGTCTATTATTAGCCTCATTTCTCCAATGAGGACACTGAGACTCAAAGAAGTAAAGTGATTTGCCCACAGTCCCAGTGCAAATTCACATGAGGAAACAGGATACAGTTGGGCTCCAGAGCCTGACCCCTGTGCTCACTGCTCTTCTGAAACACTGGGAAACTAGAAGCCAAGGAACCATCAAGGGTTTAAGCAGGGGAGAAATCCCCTGGGCAACAAGCTAACAAAAGCACTAGATGCCCTTCAATAGATGAATGTATAAGGAAACTGTGGCATATATACACAATGGAATGTTAGTCAGCATTAAAAGACAATAAAATCATGGCATGTGGAGGTAAATGGATGAAGTTGGAGAATATCATGCTCAGCAAAATAAGGCAATCTCAAAAACCATCTGCTGAATGTTTTCTCTGATAAGTGGAGGCTAATTCGTATGGGGGGGAATGGGATGAGTGGAGGAACTTTGGATGGGGCAAAGGGCAGAGGGTAGAGGGCAAAGGGCTAGGAAAGATGGTGGAATGAGAAGGACATCATTGCCCTAGGTACATGTATGACTGCATGAATGGTGTGACTATACTTCATGCACAACCAGATAAGTGAAAAATTCTACTCCATTTGTGTACAATGAATTGAAGAGCTTTCTACTGTCACATATAACTGATTAGAACTAATATATTTTTTTAAAAAACACATCACGGCAGGGTGGACAGAGATCTGTAGTGGGGCAAAGGTGCAAATAGGGATCTAGATGAAACAAGATGGTGGCTTGGGCTAAAGTAGCAGCAGCAGTGGAATGGGGCATAGGGAATGGATTTGGGTGTTAATTTGGTGGCAGAGTGGACAGGACTAGTGGTAATGTTTGCATAGAAATTTCCAAGTATACTCCACAGGCAATATCGAATTGGATGTACTCAAGATCCAGGTCAAGTGGCTAAAGCAAGGATCAATTTATACTTGTTCTACAAGTAAGAAAACTGAACTCCAAGAGGAGCACCAAGCTGTTGAAGATCACAGTTAGAAATATGTATGTTCAGCAGGGCATGGTGGCTCATGCCTGTAATCCCAGCAGCTCAGGAGGCTGAAGCAGGAGAATTGCAAGTTCTAAGCCAGCATCAGCAACTTGGTAAGGCCCTAAGAAACTCAGAGAGACTCTGTCTCTAAATAAAATATAAAAAGGGCTGGGGATGTGCCTCAGTGGTTAAGCACCCCTGGGTTTAATCCCAAGTGCCATATATATATATATATATATATATTTGTGTGTGTGTGTGTGTGTTCCAGCAAGTGTATATGTTCCTGAGCAATCATGCATGGATTCATATGCATGATTCATGCAGGGATGTGAGTGCCCCTGTGCACGTAGGTATGTTCAGATGTGTGTAGGTAGATTCATGAATGTTTTGTGAAAATGCGTGCTTGCATCCTCTGTGTGTGCTACCTCAGGTGGGCTCTTGGGCTGCAAATTGGGCCCTTGTTGGGTGGTGAGAATGTGTAGGAATGATAGAGTGCTAGTCATGCTCGCTGATGAAGACACAAACCGTGGAGGAGGTGTGAGGGTGGCAGCCATTCTTTTTGGAAGCTGAACTGAGTCTGGGGGTCTCTTGGGTGGGTGGGTTCAGTGTAGTGAAAATAACACTTCAATTATTAAGCATTTATTGTATGTCAGGCCCACATGCAGTACATCAGACCATCCTTCCAATCTTATAAGGTAGCAATACTTATCTCTATTTGTAGATGAGACAGAGGGTCAGGGAGGATCTAGAGCATTCTCAGGTCATACAGCCGGTAAGCTGTGGAACCATATGTGGACATTTCTTCCTGGTCCTTCTTTTGCAGTACTCAGGATTGAACATAGTGATGCTCCACCACGAAGCTACATCCCCAGCCCCCCCCCCCACTTTTCGAGACAGGGCCTCACTATGTTGCTGAGGCTGGCCTCAAACTTGTGATCCTCCTGCCTTAGCCTCCTGAGTCACTGGGATTACAGGCATGCACCCCATGCCTGGCTTGGACACTCATTCTTAACTGCTCAGCTACTCCACTGCATATACAGACACACAGACACATGAGTGCCCACAATAGCAGAAAAATGCAGACCAACACAGGGAGCTGGCACTCCTTGGTAACTTCCAGAGCATGGTGTTACTCTCACTACAGGTGCTGGGGGCACAGTGCTAAATACCCAAAGATTGGGCAGCCCAATGTCTCCTCATCCCACTGGGGCCTGGACCTTGACCCTGCTGATCCTGAGATTGGCTGCCTCGGGGCTTGCTCAGGTTTCCAGCCTCTGGCCTCCAGGCTCTGGGCTTCAGGCAGCCAGTGATAATTGATGGCTTGAGAAAGTTCTGGCAAGTCCAATCCTCACATCCCTCCTCTCCGACCTTGCATGGTTTATCAAGATATGTGGCTCTCCCTCCTCCTCCTCCTGCTGCTGCTGTAGGCTCCCTCCCCAGCCCTTTGTCTGTGGTCACAGCTACCCCCCTCCTGCTCCCTCCTCCTGCTGACCTTGCCCACCACACAGCACAGCCTCCAATTGCAGATGACATTCCTTTTCTTTTCTTCCCCCTCATCTGGCCATGGAAGCAGAGCAAGGAGTGTGCACATGAGACGCACATGCTTGTGTGTCCGTGGGATGAGGGGGTGGCCCCTGGGAGCTCAAAGCTGTGGTCCAGTGGGAAGAGGAGCACCACATATAGATGGAGGATGTACCTTTTCATGTTCATGGGAGCAGCACAGGGCCAGGGTCACTGAGTATGAGCAATAACACTTACAGCATGAATGTGTGCACAATGTGTGCATCTGTATGTGTACATTTCTCTTGTATATGTGGAGCTGTGAGTTGAGTCCTAATTGAAGAAAAACCCTGTAAGCTCTAGTCAGATATATGTGTGTGTGTGTGTGTGTATATATATATATATATATATATATATATATATATATATATATATATATATATATATATATATTAGAGTGGCTAAGAGCATTGACTTTGGGCCAGACTGCCATTTACTAGCCATGTGTCCTTGAAGTAATCACTTCAACAGACTGTGCTTCAGTCTTCTCATCTGGAAAATGGGGATAATCATAATGACTACTTCAAAGAATTGTAAGAAATATACAAATAAAATTGCATAAAACAGTGCATGATGCATAGTAGGTGACCAGTGGATGTTGGCTATAACTATATGGATAAAGGAGGGAAAATTTTCATTGACTGGATCTTGCCAAATGCCTGGCATAGGACTTAGCATTTTATATGTATTACCTTATTTCATTCTAGCATTTAGAACGGTGCCTGGCATGCAGTAAATTTTCCATGCATATTTGCTGAATGGATGAATGGAATCTCATAAAGTCCTAATGAAGTGAAAGTTTTTACAGACAGGGAAAATAAGAAAGCCTAAGTTCCACATATAGTCTGCCTGATGAGTGTGAATTTGGGCCCCAGGAATGTGTTTACCACCATTTTGGGGAAACCACGTGGATGGACAAAGGTCAAGACATGTTAGCACTTTCCCTCTCCATTTACAGATGTGGAAGAGGGTGGGGGGCACACTGGGGTATGAGCATGAGCATGTGTGGTGCACACGCACCCTTAAGAGGTCCAGGATCCCCCAGAAGTGAGGAATGTATAGGCAGGCTGAGGATGGGTAGGGAACTGGAAAGTGATTTCAGCATGGCTGCAGATCCCTCTAAAAGAAGGGCAAGAGACTCAGGCTCAGCTTTCTCTCCAGACCCAGGTAAAGAAAGCCAGACATGGAATGCAACTTCCAGCTCTGGGAATTTCACAATTGGAGGGGCCCTTGGAGCTCAACACAGTCCTACTCCCTCCAGTCAGATTACTGACAGGAAAACTGAGGCTCAAGGAGGACCCCAGGGATACATCTGGGCCACTTGCACTGGGGTAGAGTCAGCCAGAGCCAGAAAGATCAACAATTTATCTTTCAGCCAGGTGTGATGGCAAACTCCTGTTATCCTGATTACTGGGGAGGCTGAGGTAGGAAGATCACAATTCAATGCCAGCCTGGTCAATTTAGGGAGACTCTGTCTTAAAAATAATAATACAAAGAACTGGGAAAGTAACTCAGAGGTAGAGCACTCCTGGGTTCAATCCCCAGTACTGGAAGGAAGGCAGGAAGGAAAGAAGTGAAGAAGGAAGGAAAGAAGGAAGGAAGGAAAGATGGAAGACTGGCAGGCAGGCAGACATTGTTCAAAAGTTGGCTTGAGAGGCCATATGAGGGAGAGAAGGTAAGGGATGGTCCCTGTTTTAGTTAACTTTTTTTTTTGCTGCTATGAGAGAAAGACCCAATCAGAACATTTGTAAAAGAGAAAAAGTTGATTTGAGGGCTCACACTTTTGTAGGTCTCAACCCATAAACAGAAGACTCCATTCCTTGGGGCTCAAGGGAAAGCAGAACATAATGAGGGAATAGTGTGATGGAGGGAACTAGCTCACATTATGATCAGGAAGCTGAAAGAAAGAAGCTCCACTCTCCAGATATAAAATATGAAGCCCATAGCCACACATCCAATGCCCCACCTCCTCCAGCCACACCCACCTGCTTCCAGTCACTACTCAGTTAATCACATCAGGGATTAATTCACTGATGAGGTTAATGCTATCATAACCCAATTATTTCTCCTCCAAACCTTCTTGCATTGTCTCACACATGAGCTTTTAGGAACATATCACATCCAAACCATAACAGGCCCCATCTACCTACACTGGCTGGAAATGGGCCTCATCAGCAGGCCTGGCTCAGAAAACAGGGGTAGACTCCAGTTTTGGTTTCTGTGACAATTCAGAATAGGTCTGAAAAGAGAGAAGTGTAAAGATGGAGAGGTAGGAGGCCTCAGTTGCTGACCAGAATACACTTAGGTTACCTGGGGTCCCCAGGGAGCACTGCCTGGCCCTGGGAGCTTGCACAGAGCTGAGGCTACCCTGGCCCTTGTGTGGTGACTCTTGCTCCTGACAAGGGGAAGCTGTTCTGGATGCAGACACAAGACACTGATGGGTCACTAGTTGCCTCTGTCTCCCATTCCATTGCAACATGCCTGCCAACAGGATGGCTTACTGCTCAGCCCTTGCTTCACCTGCAAGATCCCTGTGGTAACTCAGTCCTCAGAGGGTCTGGCACCAGGCTCTGGTTGCATTGCCCCCTGCTGGGGTGTCCAATTTGGAGACCTTGGATCCCCCAACTCTCTCTCTCTCTCCTCAATCTTTTTACACCCATGAAGTGGTCAAGCTCAGAGTTACTTTGGAGGTCATTGTTATAGCCACCTCAGCCCCAACTTCACATGATAGACAGGACCAGGGACTCAGGTAAGTTAAGATGGAGTCTCTGGATATTTGGGGATGGCAGCCAAGCCCCTCAACACTGACCACATCCTTCCTACACTTAGACCCAACTCTTGTGCTAAAGCCCTGGTTCTTGGCTTCAATGCTTGGGCCAATCTAAGCTCCTGTGACCCTAGTCCCCCAGGCCCACTGCAGAGCACAAAGGGAGTCCCAGGTTCTCCTGCCATCATGGCCCAGCCCCCTTTGGGGATCTGGGCTGCTCTGAAAGCATTTGGAACTGGACTGGGCTTGATGGAGTGGGGCTGATGGGGAAGCAGTGGAGGTAGAAGCAGTACTAATAGCCTGATATACTGAGCATCTGCCATGTGCCAGGAACAGCCTTAACTACTCTGCACACATAATCTCATGTCAAGACTTCTAGAGACCAAATAGCATGACCAAATAAGCTGGACAGGGGAGTCTTGTCAGGTCTGCCTAACTCCTGGACTAGTATTCCTTTTATCATAAATATTCTGATGAGTCTCACTGATGGGAGATTTGAAGTGTCAAGTAACACATGATCCTGTCTTCCAGCAGGAATTCACTTAAAACAAATGGGGACACAGAGCCTGGTCCCTGCCATTCTCTGCAGATGGGACCAGATTTCTGCTGTTTCCAGACAGTTCTTGTGAGGAAGTGCTGTCCCGGTGGGAATCTCCCAGGATCCAGCCAATCCTCAGTCTTTAGCCACATTCCCAACCCTGATAATGCTTTTAAAATCATTTACCTTCTGGCCTCCTAATTTTGACAAGCTACCTGTGAGAGACTTTATCCAGGAAGGGTTAGAAGAAGGGAGCATGGAACTTAGTTAAATGGAAGTGAGAAGCTATTTCAGGTTTAGGGAATAAATGAAGAAAAACAGGAAGTGTCACCATTACAAATGGGCTGGTTCCCAAAGCATATTTTGAGCAAAATTGCTCCCATCTATAAGACAAGGGAGAGGGCAAAACTGAGTGTGGTTGAGGGCCTCCTCTGGAGTAGAAGGGAACGATAGTGCTCAGGAAGGTGGGAAGAATGGGAAGGCAGAGGCTTGGGCCTGTCAATGGAGGTCTCACAGCCAAAGTGATGTTTCATGTGAGACCATTGGTACCCATCCTCAATGTGTTCTGTAGAGAGAACAAAACCATTGATGGGGTAGGTGAAGTTCAAGGGGAAAAAGGGAAGGGAAGGGAAGGAGCTGAAGAGAGTGAGGCAGTCCTGGTGGGACTCAGATCAGGGCTCAACCTTTAGTAACAGCCCAGGAAACTGACATCCTATCCAAGTCCCTGGTGATACGATGTTACCAAATCTCATGGCAGCTTGAGTGTAGTACAGCAGTAACTTCTGGGATATCTTGTGGTCCCCAATCCATCCCATCCACACCTTATTTTTTCCAGTGATAGGGAATGTACCCAGAGACGACACAAATACTGTACCACTGAGCTACATCCCTAACCTATTTTTTATTTTATTTGGTGATAGGGTCTTGCAAAGTGGCCCAGACTGGCCTCTAATTTGCAATCCTCCTGCCTCAGCCTCCCAAGTAGCTAGGATTTCAGTGGTGCACCACCATACCCAGTGCAGCTCCATTTTGATTCAATATTCTCACATTTATGAGTATTACCAAAATGTGTTAGTTGGACTAAGCCTTGCAACAATCCCATGAGTTCATTACTATGGTCATGTGCTACATAACAATGCTGCAAGCAACTATGGAACAACAAGGGTTTCATAAAGATTAGAATGGACTTGAAAAATTTTCATCACCTATGATGTCATAGCTGTCATAATGTACATAGCACAAAACATTACACACATTTGTGTGATGCTGATAATAAACTACTATGCTGCCAGTTCTATTAAAGTTTAGCAACTGGGCATAGTGGTTCACGCTTATAATCCCAGTGACTCAGGAGGCTGAGGCAGAAGTATTGCAAATTCAAAGCTGGAGATTTACCTCAGTGGTTAAGCACATCTGGGTTCTTTCCCCAGTACCAAAACAAACAAACAAACAAACAAACAAAAAACTGAGCTATAGCCCCCGTCCTGTATTTACATTTTATACTTATTATTTATATCATACACATCACACATTATTCATTTATAGTCATGCCTAATAGGTAATGCTTGTATATAATATTATAACATAAATATTTATAGCCTTATACAATGAATATGCAATAAATGATATGTAACAAAAGTTATATATATATATATATATATATATATATATATATATATATATATATATATATATATATAATATCTATGTCCATGCACAATACATAAAAAAGTTTAGTACATTACATATAACTATGTACAATACATATTGCTTGATAATGATAGTAAACAACTATGTTTATGTATTTATCATACTATACTTTTAATCATTATTTCAGTTGTACTCCTACTTATAAAAACATTCCCTATAAAATAGTATGACATTACACCTGTATCAGCCTCATATTTCTTATCTTTACCATGTCACGTGACAAACCTAGACCAGCTAGTTTTGTGTAAGTACACTCTGTGATGTTCAGCTAAGGACAAAAACACATATCAATGCATTTTTTCAGTCATTAAACCATGTATAACTATATCAGTATGGTGTTATGCAGATGGGGATACTGAGGCCCAAAGAAGTGAAGTCACTTTTCTAAGGTCACTTGGCTGGGAAATGGTTGAGGTTGAGTTTTTTCTTAGAATAATGGGCATACATTTATTAGAAGGGTATGAAAGGAGGAAGGAAAACAATCTCAGGGAAAACAGTAGGCCATTTCAGAGAGAAGAGGGACAGTGTACCTCTCCTGTGAAGCTGAGATTTGATCTTGGGTTCCAGAGTCTGTTTCCAGAAGCACCACTCCATAGAGCCTCTTCTCATAGCAATCCTGTGAGGCTCGATCCAGATGGTAAATGTGCAATGCTCAGCTTTATGCTTGGGCTACCATGAAGGCTTGGTAAATGGATGGTAGCTATTGTACTAAGCCCTCAGTAACTGTTGGCTCCTTGGAAATTGACAGGCCCCAAGATGAGGGAGACCATGGAGTACACAGGGAGGAATGGCCCTGTTTACAAAGTGGAGATGGAAACACAGGGAAAGGGGCCAGTTCCAGAAGGCCAGGGGCAGGATTCTGGCAAATGTAAGATTCCCTGAGGTCCAACATCCTGGTGCAGGTACCCACAGATGATGGAGGCTGAGGGGGTAGAGTTGAAAGTTAGTGACAGTGGTCCCATTACAACCAGGGCCAGCTCACTCAGAAGTTTCAGGCAGACCCCCAACATCATAAGTGGGGAGCAGGACAACCCAGAGGTAAAGATGTTCCCATCTCCAGAGCTGGGGCCAATCAGAAAAATTATGGACAGGCCTGGGCCTCGGGAGATCTGATAATAAATACTGGAGGGAAGCTATGACTCCCTTTCTCTGAGGAGGTGATCTGAAAACAGAGATGATGCCTTGGGAGGAGTCTGGATTTGGACTATCATAGCCATCAGCCCCTATGGACCTTTCCAGCTCCTCCTTCAGCCTCTGTCACCCCTGATCTAGTTCATGTACTTTGGCTTCTTTGAATTTCCCAGGCCTAGGATCTAAGCCTTGTTTATTATCCCCATTTTGCAGAACAGGAAACAGGTTCAGGGTCACAAAACAATGGGATGGCCAAATCAGGAATTGAATGGAAACTCTCTGCCTTCCAGGCTGCTGCCCACACTGGGTCCATTATGGCCTCTCATCTGCAGAGCACAGCTGATCTCTCCACCAGAGTGTGCTGGGGCCAGACCCTCTCTGCTTCTGCTGCTTGGCTGTGGGTAAGCTGTTTGTTCTCTCTGGGCTGCCCCTCCAACATGTTCTATGAGGGGGATGGAGATGCATCTTCACAACTTCTGGAGGCAGCCAAAATGTCCTTCCTCATATCCTCATTATCCCAACATGTCCATTTGTAGCCCATCAACTTCTTGAGTTCACAGACTAGGGCTTCCAGTGAAAGACTGAAGTGTCAAGGCTTGGCCTAGTCCTTATCATAGAGAAACCTTCATCAGATCATGACTTCTCAAGAAGTTGCCCCTTATGCCCAGCTATGGCCAGTCTTGCTTTAGGCCTAGCTCCCAGGACCACTTGGAGCCTCACAGACAATGGTGGTGGGTGCAGTCCCTGAACACTGTGAATCATCAGGGCAGGCATGTCCATTCCTTTGCCCACATCCTGCCTAAGGCAAGAGACATTGGACTTGATTCTCAGATGCTTTGGCCCTGCTTTCTTGGAGACTTTACCAGCAGCCCCCTGGAATCTCTGGACCCAGCTCTGCCTCACCCTACTTTGGGGGAAGTTTCCATCAGGATCACTGATATCCTTGGCATAAAGAGACCCAGAAGCCTGGAAAGGAGCATCACAAAACTTGCCAGGCCTAGGAACTGAGCCAATAATGTCAGAGCATGAGCACTGGCTTTCTATAACCTCCAGAACTTGCACATGCCAAGTCTTTGTTGAGACCACTGCTCCTTTCTGACCTTTTTCCACTGGATAATGCTACCTCACTTTTAGTTCTCAGTTTAGACTTCACCTTCTCTGGGACGCCACATCTGTGTTGGCCCCTCTATGAACTCCCACAACCCTCCAATCCAACTGTTCTGAAATCATTGACTTATCTTTCCCATTAGATTGGGAGTGTCTTGAGGGTGGGTCTGTCTAGCTCATAATGATATCTCTGGCATCTACCATGGAGATTAGCATGCAATAGATATTGGGTGAACTTTTGGAAGATGAATAAATTGTATTCTTCCAGTTGGCACAAGCTTTCCTCAAAGAGTGTGGAATGCCTGCACTCAAGCTTTTCTGGGCTCCCCTTAGAGCTTTGATCACTTGGTATCTGTCCCATGGGCAACTCCCTGTGGGGCTATGCTCTACACAAAAAAGTCCCCTCCTTCTGAGATCATCCCTTGAGCAGGCTAATCTGGGTCTTCATTGCTGCTGCTGCTACCTTATCCCATCCAGTGTATGACCTTCATGTGGGGCTACCCATCCCATTTCCCAGTAGGCTGATCCAAGTTAGCTTGATGGCTATTGCCACCCCTCCCCAAAACTCTGCTTCTTTCCACACAGAAAAACATCCATGTCTCAAAAAACCTCCCTCTTCAAACTCACCAGGCCACACCTTAGTCTCTAAGCCCTATTCACAGGCCTCCTTTGACATGGTGGTTCTCCAGGGGTGATCCAGGAAATATGTTGGTCTATGGGACCTTTACGTGATCTGTGGGCAGAGCCAAATTTCAAGGCATGCAAAAATGTGTGATGGAGTGTTAGGGGTTTTAAATTAAGTTTATTTTCTGCAGCAGATTTAAACCTATACATTTAAAACCCAAAGATGTCTAGCTTTTCAGTACAGTCATAGTAATGATTATCTATGCAGTCAAAAGGCCATCACACCAGTTAGGATTTGGAAAAGTGCCAGGATAAGATAGACAGAGCCTCTAAAGAAGGAGGCTTGTTTCATGAACTGAAATCAGAACAGGAAGGGGCCTAGAACATTGCCCACCTTTGGAAGTGGAAAAACAGAGGCTGTAGTATAAGAGTGGCTCAAGGAGCCTAGTTGATGAGGCCCAATGGTACTGTTGGGTCCCAAAATCGTTTGGCAAGCATTCCCCAAAGAGGGACCACTGTAGCCTCAGTGATCCCAGGACTACAGTGCTACCACCCCAGACCAAAGCCTTTAAGGATCAGTGTACACATGCTACTGCCCTCTCTTTGGCCTCAGCTCCCAGCCTTCCCAACATCCCTCACAACTGTGGCCCTTTGGGGACCTCCCAATCCCTGGCTCCAGGCCAGGCAGGCAGGCAGCCTCCCCTTCACATACGCACAAACACAACATGCATTCTTGAACAGCTGCCACCACTTCCTTGGCCTCAGCCCCAAGAAGGAGTGTGGAATGTGCTTCCCTGAGCCATTAGGGAGCCAGTTACTATGGGGGGAGGAGTGTCTGCAGGGAAGTGACTGAGAATAGAAAAATAGACTGTAGGAGGACAAGAGGGATAAAGCCAAGGGCCAAAGCTGCTAGGGGTAGTTAGTCCCAGGCAGTTGCCCTGGAGGCCAGCCTGGGAAGGAAGCCCTGGGCCTCCATCTCCTACTCTGGTCCCTATACCCACACTCACAGGACATAGGATACCAGGTACCAAGGCTCTCTGGGCACACCCAAAGATTTCAACTAGAAATGGGGTAGGCATGGGTTCTTCTGGAACCAGATTTAGAAGGTAGGAGAGGAACTGATTTCTGCATGAACTGAAATAAAATCACCAACTCAGTGTCCTCTTTTGTGAGTGCTAGCATACAATCTTTTTATTGTGAAGTTCATTGTGAAGACACATTGAGTATTATGAGCTCTTTGTTATTCACTAAAACTAAAAAGTAAAGAATTGTAAATTATTTCCTGGAGTTTTCATTTTGTAAAAGTCAATTAGAGATGATTCTCAAGTACAAGAAAAAGGTAACAGGAATTTCTGGTTCAAGATAAGAAAGAGGAGACACAATTCTCTTCCTCCTGCTAGATACAGCTAAAAACTTTGGATGACCTTCTTATCTATATCTATATCACACTGAAAGGTGGAGAGAAGGCAGACAAGCTAAAGAACTCAGGGCCCAAGGAACAATGTGATTTTGAATTCATTGAGTGTTATAGAAGGCAGAAATCAGAAATACCAATGGGAACAGACCAAAAAAATCAAACCAAACTGAATGCCAAAAAAAAAAAAAAAATCAACTCCAACAAAAGTCTGCTTTCTGTAACCAAAAAACCAGAAAAGAGATGCATAGCAAGGCAGAAAACAATTAGACACCATCAATCCACCCAATTTTAACACCACAAAATTAAAAAGTGGCTCCACCCTGTATCCACAGCAAATGGGCTGAATGACTTCTGCCCTCACCAGGATGTAATATGGTGCCTCAGTCTATCCCCTTGCTTGTCACTCCATGGCCACTGGGATAATATCAGAGAAAGTTAAAGGACTTTTGTCCCTTTCTAGTGATAATAAGGTCTTCCCTGCTCCCGTGGTGTGTGGAAGTCTTATAAGAATCCTGAATTCCTAGATCTACCTATAGTAAAGAGGCATTCTCCAATCTTTGGGCTTCAAAGGCAGAGTTGAGAATCTGGATTTTTATTATATAAATAGCAATAAAGAAGTGATATCTTCCTTTTCCTGTTAGCATAGTGATAAAAAATCCCTGCTAAAAGAGACTTAAATAAGAATCTCATAAGATTATTCACTAAATATCCTGGTTTCAACAATGAAAACTTCAACTTGAATGAGAAAAGATAGTCAGTATATGCCAAAACCAAGTTATCACAGATATTTAATTATCTGATTAAAAGCAGCCACAGTAAAAAAAAAAAAAAAAAATTCAACAAAGAATTACAAGAAAATATGGTTGAAACAAAAAGCCCAGAAATTATTAGTAAAGAAATAGAATATATATAGAACAACAGAATGGAAATTTTTGACTGGAAAAATACAATGACTGAAATGAAAAACTCAATGGATACATTTAGAAAGAATGAAGGTAACAGAGGAAAGAATCAATGAACTTGATGACAGAGGAATGAATATTGCCCATTTTACCAACATAGGCAAAATACACTTTAAAAATGAAGAGATGATCAAGGACTCATACATAAATACAGGATCACCATATCATTAGAGTTCATGTCATGAAAGGAGAAGAGGATGTAGTGGGAGCTAAAAATTTACTCAAAAAAATAATCACCTGAAATTCTCAAAATCCAGTAAAAGACACAAAAGTGCAGATCTAACAAGCTGAGCAAACTCCAAACAGGATAAATGAGAAATTTACACCAAGGCACATTTAATCAAACTTATAAAAATAAAGAGAGAAAAAATTCAAATCAATAAGAGACAAATGACAATTTACTTGGCAGGGGGAGAACTCCAAGTATAGCCCATTTATCATTAGGAACAATGGATGTGAAAAGAAATTGATATGAGATTTTCAAGAGTTAAAAGAAAAGAACTGTTGACCAGCAAAAATATCCTGCAGAAATGAAGGATAAAAGCAAGACATTTCAGATGAAGGAAAATCAAGAGAATTTGATACTAACAGGCCTACTCTAAAGGAATAGCTAAAGGAGGTCCTTGAAATGAAACTGAAGTGGCAAAAGAAGGGATATTAAAGTATCAGGAAACAAGAAATAAGATAAAAACATGGGCATAAACAGTGGCCTTTCCTTCCCTTCTCGAATTTTCTAAAGTATGTTTAACAGTTGAAGCAAATATTATAACAATATCTAAATGTGGCTCTCTATGTAGGAATAGGGTATATATTGGAAAAGCAGGGAATGTAGAGAGACTTAAAAAGGAAATAAGGTCTCTATACTTCTCTTTGAAGTGGTGAAATGTTGACAATGGCACATGGTGATAGAACTGAATGAAACTGGAAATGTGTACAACATGTAAAACTCTGTGTAATGCAGCTAAAGCAGTGGTGGGAAGGAAATTAATAGCACACAATGCATATATTAGAAAAGAGCCAAATATCAAACAAATAATAATAATAAATTAGAAAAATAAACAGTAAAATCAACCCGAAGCAAGCAGAAGGAAGGTAATAATAAAAATAAGAGCAGACTTCTAGTATAAAAGCAAAGTATTGTATGTAAGAATCTTAGAAGTCACTATTCCATCTGACAATAAGTACAAAGCTGGAAAAAAACTGATAAATAAGCAACTATTCTTAAATATGTAAGGAGAAGGTCACAGGGAAAATCATTTCCCCAAGTTGAAGAGACCAATAGGAAAATATGAATAACCACAACTTACTGAAATAGAAATCTACAGGTAGAAACTTGGCCAGAATCAGTGCCTGGTTAGCAAAACCTGAATTGTAATTGAAAAGTTGCTGAAGACTCAGTGTGGAAGTCTGAGAAATAATTTTTAAAACTCCATGGGATCCTAGCCATGGGGGTGGGAAGTGCATTTTTGTGATTTTATCTCCTGGAGATCTAGCACATTCTCACAATGAATATTGGAGAGAGATCCCTTCATATATCCAGCAGGGTGAGAAGAGAAGAAAAAATTCTGAAATACCCCTTAATTAAAAAAAAAAAAAACAACTTTTACTTAAAGTTGCATAACTGCAACTCCTAACCATATCTCCAAAATACCTTTAGAATCAGCACCAAGATTAGGATTTAATTAAACAAATGTATACTATAGCCTAGCCAATTTGACACATAAGACTAACCATTACACATTGAGTTATTTATATATTCTGAATATCTGACCCTTATTAGATTTATATTTTGCTAATATTTTCTCCTATTCTGTGATTTGTCTTTTCACTCCCTTGAGACTGTCCTTTCATGTACACAGGTTTTTTATATTTATGAGACTCAATTTATCCATTGTTTCTTTTGTCACTTATGTTTGGTATCATAATTGAGAATTCCTTGCCAAAGTAAGGTCATGAAGATTTATCTTTATGTTTTCTTCTAAATTTTTGTATAGTTTTACCTCTTAAATTTAAATCTTGCCTGCATTTTGAGTTAATTTTTATATATGGTGCAAGGTAAGGGTTCAACTTCATTCTTTGGCATATGGATACACAATTTCTGCATCATCTATTGAAAACATAGTTTTAACCATATGGTAAAATGGCACTCTGGTCTGGCACTCTTAAAAGAAGTCAATTGGCCTTCAATATATTCAATTCGGGATTATTAATTCTATCCCACTAACCTATGTCTCTATGTGAATACTACACTATTTTGAATACTGGAGCCTAAGAATGGGTTCTTTAACATTTTCTTATTCAAAATTATATTGGCTATTTGTAATCAATGGTACTTTTATATAATTTTGGGGTCAGTTTTTGCATTTTTTGAACAAGGCTTATTGAGATTTTGATAGCTATTCCCTTAAATCTATAGATTGCTTTAGAGAATGTTGCAATATTATTAATGTTAAGTATTCCAATCCATGAACATGGTGTGTGTTTCCTTTTTTCTAGGTCTTCTTGAATTTAGTTCAGGAATGTTCTACATATTTCAAATAATAAATATAGAAACTGCTTAGTTAAGTGTATTGACTATTTTATACTTTTTGATGTGTATGCACAGAAAATTGTTTTGTTTTTCTCCCCTCAGTTTATGAGAGTTCTGATTGACCAACAAAAATTGTATATATTTATTTTGTGCAACATAATGATTTGCTATATGTATAATTGTGAGATGATCACCAAAATAAAACTAATAACATAAAAACCACCTCAAAAAGTTGCCTTGTGAGGCACTTAAGATCAATTCTCTTGGCAAATTTCAAATATGCAATACAGTATTACTAACTGTAGTCACTACATTATACAGTGATCTCCAGAATTCATTCATCTTTTAACTTATGATCAACATCTCCTCATGTCCCCCACCCTTCAGCTTCTGTTAATCGTTGTTCTACTCTGTTTTTATACATTTGACTTCTTCAGAGTCCAAATATGTATAACAAATACAATATTTTTATTTTTATTCTTGGCTTATATCACTTAGAATAATATCCTTAAAATTAACCCATGTGGTAACAATGGCAGGACTACCTTCTTTTTTGAAGTGAAACAATATCCATTGTATAAATGTATACACACAACATTTTTATTTATTTATCCATCAATAGGCATTTAGGGTATTTCTATATCTTTGCTATTGTAAGCAATGCTGTAGTGAACACAAGAGTGCAGAATCTCTTCAAGATAATGATTTTATTTCCTTTAGATTATGTATCCTAGAGTGAAATTAATGATCATATGGTAGTCCCATTTTAATTTTTGGGGAACCTCCAAGTTGGTTTCCATAAAGGCTGTACCAATTTACACAATTTACATTCCCACCAACAATGTACAAATGTTCCTGATTCCTTGACAACACTTGTTATATTTTGGAATTTTGATAAAATCATCCTAAGGAAGTAAATAAATGAATATAAATAAAATTTTTAAATGGTCCAATTTTGTTCTTTCATATGTGGATATCCAGTATTACCAACATCATATATTTAAGAGGCTACCCATTTCCTATTATGTATTCTTGGTACCTTTGGTGAAGATTAGTTGATTATTTATGGGATTTTTATTCTGTTTCATTGCTCTGTGTGTCTTTTTTTTAATGCCAATACCATGCTGTTTTTGTTACCAGGATATTTGTGGTATAATTTGCAATCAGGAGGTGTTTTGCCTCCTGGTTTGTACTTCTTTCTTTGATTGTTTTAGATACTCAGGATCTTTGGTGGTTCCATATGAATTTTAAGATAGTCTTTTCTATTTCTGTGTAAAACACCACTAGAATTTTCAAAGAGATTGTATTGAAGCTATAGATTGCTTTGGTAATATGGGTATTTTTAACTTTTTTTTAGTTGTATATAATACCTTTATTTTGTTTATTTATTTTTATGTGGTGCTGAGGATCGAACCCAGTGTCTCACACATGCAAGGTGAGCACTATACCACGGAGCCACAAACTCAGCCCCTAATGTGGGTATTTTAACAATATTAAACATTCCAATTCATGATATTTTCAATTACTTGTGTCTTCTTCCATTTCTTTCATGAATGTTTGGTAGTTTTCAGTGTCCACCTCTTTCACTTCCTTGGCTAAATTTATTCCTAAATAATTTATTATTTTGATCCTATTATAAATGATATTGGATTCTTGCTTTCTTTTTTGGTTAGTTGTGGTTTTTAATTTTTTTTTTTTTAGTTTTAGGTAGACACAACATCTTTATTTTTTTAAATTTTTTTTTATGTGGTTCTGAGGATCGAACCAAGTGTCTCACTCATGCCAGGTGAGCATGCTACCACTTGAGCCACATCCCCAGCCCTGGATAGTTGTTTTTGTTAGTGTATAGAAACACAACGGATTCTTATATGTTGAGTTTGTACCTCGCAATTTTACTGAATTTGTAAATTAATTCTAGCACTTTTTTGTGAAGTCTTTGTGTTTTCCATAGATAAAATCATATAATCTACAGATAGGAACAATTTCACCTCTTACTTTCTAATTTGGGAAATACACCTTGTTTCTTGTTCTTGCCTAATTTCTCAGATTAAGACTTCTACTTCTATATTGAATAGAAAAAGCAGCGGGCGCCTGAGGGAACAAGAGCTGCCCCATTGCCCGACAGTAAAGGTCAAATATACAATACAATCAATCCAGCATCACAGCAATTACATACAGCTTAACTCAAATCATTATCTCAATGATTCCCTGGCTTCACCTTTCAAACATTTCCTCTGGCAAATGGCAGGCATCGTTCTGACTGGGTTGTGGCTTCAACATCCTCTATGTTGTCTTCATTTTCTTGATAGCATCCTTTGAAGCACAGAAGACTCTTTTGGAAGAACTGTAATTTATCTTTTTCTTTTCTTTTGTCCACACAAAAATCTGTGTATGACTGTTCATTCCCAGAATCATTATTTATAATATCCTAAAGCTACAAACAATCTTTTGGTGTCATATCTAATAAACCATTGTCTCATCCAGGGTCAAGATATTTTACATCTCTGTTGTCTTCTAAATTTTGATCTTTGATCAACTTTGAGTTAATTTTTGTTTGTAGTATGAGATTGAAATCCAAATTCAGTCTTTCACATGTGGGTGCCCATTTGTGTAAGGACAATTTGTTCAAAAGACTACACATTTCCCATTGAGTGGTCTTGTTGCCCTTGTTTCCAATCTTGTTTTACATGTATGAGTTTTTCTCTAGGTTCTCAATTCTATTCTATGCCCAGGGTTTGCAGCAGTTTTATACATTCTTTGGGGAAGGCAGGGACTTCAAATACATCATAGTATCTCTTAGCAAATCATCACACACCGCGGGAAAATCAAATAACAACTCTAAAACATGATTAGCACATTCACGGGTGGGAACAAATTGGGTAGGGGTGATTGGTCACTACAAAAGGGGTATTCATTTGAACTGATTGGTTTAAGCCAGGAGGGGTGTACATGCTAAACTACATGGTTTCCCAACATGTTATCAACCACCATAAACTACTGGGGGGTCATCTGGCATCACAGGTATTTCCCTGTCTCATGCTCATTGGTAGCTGCTAGGGGGTTTCTATGGATCCCCACCTAGCCTGACTGAGTCAGGGACACCTGGCACAGAAGATCTCTCCTGCTATTTGTAGATAAACAACTTAGCAGGGTGGGAATGTGCCTAGGAGTGCTCTGTGGGTTTTTCCAAGGACAAAGGTGATGTCCCTTCCTTGGACAGGCTTTGCTCTGAGGTAGAGGCTGGTTTTTCACCATACAAAATAATGGCATGTCTTTCCACTTATTTAGGTCCTGTTTAATTCCATTTCAATTTTGTAGTATTTCGTTTTTTTATTCTGAAGTGTTTTTTTATGTTATTGTAAATAGAACTGGCTTCATACCTGCTTCCCTCTTCCTTCCCTCCCCTCCTCCCTCCTCTTCCCTCTCTTTCTCTTTTTCTCCTCCTTCTTTTCTTCCTCTCTCCCTCCCCTCTCATCTTCCTCCCCACCTATGTGGTCTCTCTGTGTTGCCCAGGCTGCCTTGATCAAACTCTTGGTCTCAAGTCATCCGCCTTCCTTGGCCTCCAAAGGTGTTGGGAATAGAAGTACTTGCTACCTCAGCTGGCTATTAGAATTGTTCTGTTAATCTCATTTTTGGATTGTTATAGCAAATGTATAGAGAAAAATAATAATATTAATCTTGTATCCTGCAACCTCACTAAACTAGTCTACTTGTTGTAGTAGTTATGTTTTGTGGCTTTCATGGGATTTGTTGAGTTACTTTCAGTCTTTGTAGAAGTTTGTCCAATTTGTCATCTAGGTTTTCTCACTTGTTAGCATGCAGCTGTTTGATAGATATTCATATAATTGCTTTCATTTCTGTAAGGCTGCTAGTAATGTACTCTTTTTTTTTTTAATTTTTTATTGTTGGCTGTTCAAAACATTACATAGTTCTTGATATATCATATTTCACAATTTGATTCAAGTGGGTTATGAGCTCCCATTTTTACCCCATATACAGATTGCAGAATCACATCAGTTACACATCCACTGATTTACATATTGCCATACTAGTGTCTGTTGTATTCTGCTGCCTTTCCTATCCTCTACTATCCCCCCTCCCCTCCCCTCCCCTCCCCTCCCCTCCCCTCTTCTCTCTCTGCTCCCTCTACTGACATTCGTTTGTCCCCCTTATATTATTTTTCCCCTTCCCCTCACTTCCTCGTGTATGTACTTTTGTATAACTCTGAGGGTCTCCTTCCATTTCCATGCATTTTCCCTTCTCTCTCCCTTTCCCTCCCACCTATCATCCCTGTTTAATGTTAATCTTCTTCTCATGCTCTTCGACCCTACTCTGTTCTTAGTTACTCTCCTTATATCAAAGAAGACATTTGGCATTTGTTTTTTAGGGATTGGCTAGATTCACTTAGCATAATCTGCTCTAATGCCATCCATTTCCCTGTAAATTCTATGATTTTGTCATTTTTTAATGCAGAGTAATACTCCATTGTGTATAAATGCCACATTTTTTTAATCCATCCGTCTATTGAAGGGCATCTAGGTTGGTTCCACAGTCTAGCTATTGTGAATTGTGCTGCTATGAACATCAATGTAGCAGTGTCCCTGTAGCATGCTCTTTTTAGGTCTTTAGGGAATAGACCGAGAAGGGGAATAGCTGGGTCAAATGGTGGCTCCATTCCCAGCTTTCCAAGAAATCTCCATACTGCTTTCCAAATTGGCTGCACCAATTTGCAGTCCCACCAGCAATGTACAAGTGTACCCTTTTCCCCACATCCTCGCCAGCACTTGTTGTTGTTTGACTTCATAATGGCTGCCAATCTAACTGGAGTGAGATGGTATCTTAGGGTGGTTTTGATTTGCATTTCTCTGACTGCTAGAGATGGTGAGCATTTTTTCATGTACTTGTTGATTGATTGTATGTCCTCCTCTGAGAAGTGTTTGTTCAGGTCCTTGGCCCATTTGTTGATTGGGTTGTTTGTTCTCTTATTGTCTAAGTTTTTGAGTTCTTTGTATACTCTGGATATTAGGGCTCTATCTGAAGTGTGAGGAGTAAAGATTTGTTCCCAGGATGTAGGCTCTCTATTTACCTCTCTTATTGTTTCTTTTGCTGAGAAAAAACTTTTTAGTTTGAGTAAGTCCCATTTGTTGATTCTAGTTATTAACTTTTGTGCTATGGGTGTCCTATTGAGGAATTTGGAGCCCGACCCCACCGAATGTAGATCGTAGCCAACTTTTTCTTCTATCAGACGGCGTGTCTCTGATTTGATATCAAGCTCCTTGATCCATTTTGAATTCACTTTTGTGCATGGCGAGAGAAAGGGATTCAGTTTCATTTTGTTGCATATGGATTTCCAGTTTTCCCAGCACCATTTGTTGAAGATGCTATCCTTCCTCCATTGCATGCTTTTAGCCCCTTTATCAAATATAAGGTAGTTGTAGTTTTGTGGATTGGTTTCTGTGTCCTCTATTCTGTACCATTGGTCCACCCGCCTGTTTTGGTACCAGTACCATGCTGTTTTTGTTACTATTGCTCTGTAGTATAGTTTGAAGTCTGGTATCGCTATACCGCCTGATTCACACTTCCTGCTTAGCATTGTTTTTGCTATTCTGGGTCTTTTGTTTTTCCATATGAATTTCATGATTGCTTTCTCTATTTCTACAAGAAATGCCGTTGGGATTTTGATTGGCATTGCATTAAACCTATAGAGAACTTTTGGTAATATCGCCATTTTGATGATGTTAGTTCTGCCTATCCATGAACAGGGTATATTTTTCCATCTTCTAAGATCTTCTTCTATTTCTCTCTTTAGGGTTCTGTAGTTTTCATTGTATAAGTCTTTCACCTCTTTTGTTAGGTTGATTCCCAAGTATTTTATTTTTTTTGAAGATATTGTGAATGGAGTGGTTGTCCTCATTTCCATTTCAGAGGATTTGTTGCTGATATACAGGAATGCCTTTGATATATGCGTGTTGATTTTATATCTGCCACTTTGCTGAATTCATTTATTAGCTCTAATAGTTTCTTTGTAGACCCTTTTGGGTCTGCTAGGTATAGAATCATGTCATCTGCAAATAGTGATAATTTAAGTTCTTCTTTTCCTATTTTGATGCCTTTAATTTCTTTCGTCTGTCTAATTGCTCTGGCCAGTGTTTCGAGAACTATGTTGAACAGAAGTGGTGAGAGAGGGCATCCCTGTCTTGTTCCAGATTTTAGAGGGAATGCCTTCAATTTTTCTCCATTCAGAATGATGCTAGCCTGAGGCTTAGCATAGATTGCTTTTACAATATTGAGGTATGTTCCTGTTATCCCTAGTTTTTCTAGAGTTTTGAACATAAAGGGATGCTGTACTTTGTCGAATGCTTTTTCCGCATCTATCGAGATGATCATATGATTCTTATTTTTAAGTCTATTGATGTGGTGAATAACATTTATTGATTTCCGTATATTGAACCAGCCTTGCATCCCAGGGATGAATCCTACTTGATCATGGTGCACAATTTTTTTGATAAGTTTTTGTATCCGAGTGGCCAGAATTTTATTGAGGATTTTTGCATCTGGGTTCATTAGAGTTATTGGTCTGTAGTTTTCTTTCTTTGAAGTGTCTTTGTCTGGTTTAGGTATCAGGGTGATGTTGGCCTCGTAGAATGAATTTGGAAGTTCTCCCTCTTTTTCTATTTCCCGAAGTAGCTTGAAAAGTATTGGTATTAGTTCCTCTTTAAAGGTTTTGTAAAACTCTGCTGTATACCCATCCGGTCCTGGGCTTTTCTTAGTTGGTAGTCTTTTGATGGTTTCTTCTATTTCCTCAATTGATATTGGTCTGTTTAGGTTGTCTATATCCTCCTGACTCAATCTGGGCAGATCATATGACTTAAGAAATTTATCTATGCCTTCACTATCTTCTAATTTATTGGAGTATAAGGATTCAAAATAATTTTTGATTATCTTCTGTATTTCTGAAGTGTCTGTTGTGATATTGCCTCTTTCATCCCGTATGTTAGTAATTTGAGTTCTCTCTCTTCTTCTCTTCGCTAGCATGGCTAAGGGTCTGTCGATTTTGTTTATTTTTTCAAAGAACCAACTTTTAGTTTTGTCAATTTTTTCAATTGTTTCTTTTGTTTCGATTTCATTAATTTCAGCTCTGATTTTAATTATTTCTTGCCTTCTACTGCTTTTGCTGTTGTTTTGCTCTTCTTTTTCTAGGATTTTGAGATGAAGTATGAGATCATTTATTTGTTGGTTTTTTCTTTTTTTAAGGAATGTGCTCCAAGCAATGAATTTTCCTCTTAGAACTGCTTTCAATGTGTCCCATAGATTCCGATATGTTGTGTCTGTGTTTTCATTAATCTCTAAGAATTTTTTAATTTCTTCCTTGATGTCTTCTATAACCCATTGATCATTCAGTAACCTATTGTTCATTCTCCAAGTGATGTATTCTTTTCCCTTCCTTCTTTTATCGTTGATTTTCAGTTCCATTCCATTATGATCAGATAGGATGCATGGTATTATCTCTACTCCTTTATATTGTCTAAGAGTTTCCCTGTGACATAATATATGATCTATTTTTGAGAAGGATCCATGTGCTGCTGAGAAAAAAGTGTAACTGCTTGATGTTGGGTGGTATATTCTATATATGTCAGTTAAGTCTAGGTTATTAATTGTGTTATTGAGTTCTATAGTTTCCTTATTCAACTTTTGTTTGGAAGATCTGTCCAGTGGTGATAGAGGTGTGTTGAAGTCTCCCATGATTATTGTATGGTGGTCTATTAGACTCTTGAACTTGAGAAGAGTTTGTTTGATGAACATAGCTGCACCATTGTTTGGGGCATATATATTTATGATTGTTATGTCTTGTTGGTGTATGGTTCCCTTGAGCAGTATGTAGTGTCCCTCTTTATCCCTTTTGATTAACTTTGGCTTGAAATCTATTTTATTTGATATGAGTATGGATACTCCTGCTTGTTTCCGAAGTCCATATGAGTGATATGATTTTTCCCAACCTTTCACCTTCAGCCTATATATGTCTTTTCCTATCAAATGCGTCTCCTGTAGGCAGCATATTGTTGGGTCTTGTTTTGTGATCCATTCTATTAGCCTGTGTCTCTTGATTGGTGAGTTTATGCCATTAACATTTAGGGTTATTATTGAGATATGGGTTGTTCTTCCAGCCATATTTGTTTATTTATGTTACTAAACATGGTTTGTTTTCCTCTTTGATTATTTCCCCCCTTTAGTGTCCTACCTCCCACTGTTGGTTTTCATTGTTATTTTCCATTTCCTCTTCCTGTAATGTTTTGCCAAGGATGTTTTGAAGAGATGGTTTTCTAGCTGCAAATTCTTTTAACTTTTGTTTATCGTGGAAGGTTTTAATTTCATCTTCCATCCTGAAGCTTAATTTCGCTGGAAACACAATTCTTGGTTGGAACCCATTTTCTTTCAGTGTTTGAAATATGTTATTCCAGGATCTTCTAGCTTTCAGAGTCTGTGTTGAAAGATCAGCTGTAATCCTGATTAGCTTACCCCTAAATGTGATCTGCTTCCTTTCTCTTGTAGCTTTTAAAATTCTCTCCTTATTCTGTATGTTGGGCATCTTCATTATAATGTGTCTAGGTGTGGGTCTCTTATGATTTTGCACATTCGGCGTCCTGTAGGCTTCTAGGATTTGGGGTTCTGTCTCATTCTTCAAGTCTGGGAAGTTTTCTCGTATTATTTCATTGAATAGATTGCTCATTCCTTTGGTTTGAAACTCTGTCCCTTCCTGTATCCCAATGACTCTTAAATTTGGTCTCTTGATGTTATCCCATATTTCTTGGATGTTCTGCTCATGGTTTCTTAACAGTCTTGCTGAGCTGTCTATGTTCTTTTCAAGTTGAAATACTTTATCTTCATTGTCTGATGTTCTGTCTTCTAAGTGTTCTACTCTGCTGGTAGTATTCTCAATTGAGTTTTTAAGTTGGCTTATTGCTTCCTGCATTTCTAGGATTTCTGTTTGTTTGTTTTTTATAACCTCTATTTCCCTGTATAGTTGATCTTTTGCTTCTTGGATTTGTTTATGTAATTCATTGTTGAAGTGATCTTTCATTGTCTGATTTTGTTGTCTGATGTCTTCCTTGAGACTCCAGATCATCTGAAGCATGTATATCCTGAATTCTTTATCTGACATTCCATCTGCTGCAGCTATTACCTCTTCTAACGTTGAGTTGACCTGCATTGCTTGTGGTCCTTTCTTTCCTTGTCTCTTCATACTGTTCGCGTTCCTTTCTACTTGGTGAAAATGTTGTGCTATTGAATTTTCCCCCTATATATTTATATTGGTCTTGTATAGTTGCAAAGTCTCCCTCGCATGCGCGTGCGGCGGCTCTGTCCCTCTGCGGGCCGCTAGGCTTGTTCTGTCGGTGGTCACAGTTCTGTCTACTTTGCAGGCGCAGGCAGCGGCACTGCCCCTCTGCAGGCCTCTGGGGCTGTACTGCCAGTGGGTCGCAGGTCCGCCTACCTTGCAGGCACGGGGGGGGGGGCGGCTCTACCCTTCCTCAGGCCACTGGGCCTGTTCTGTCTCTCGGTTGCGGGTCTGGCCTGTTCTGATGGTGGTCACAGTTCCGTCTACCTTGCAGGCGCGGGGGGGAGGGGGCGGCTCTGCCTCTCAGCAGGCCGCTGCTCCTCTTCTTCCGGTGGGTCGCAGGCCCGCCTACCTTGCAGGAGTGATTGGAAGCTCTGTTCCACCGCGGGCCACTGGGCCTTTTCTGTCGGTGGTCACAGTTCCCCTACCTGGCAGGCGCGGGGGCTGTGGGGCGGCTCTGCCCCTCAGCAGGCTGCTGGGCCTGCTCTGTGCATGGTCACAGTTCCCTCTACTTTGCCGGCACAGGGGGAGGGGGCGGCTCAGCCTCTCAGCAGGCCGCTGCTCCTCTTCTGCTGGTGGGTCGCAGGCCCACCTACCTTGCAGGAGTGATTGGAAGCTCTGTCCCACCGCGGGCCACTGGGCCTTTTCTGTCGGTGGTCACCTGGCAGGCGCGGGGGGTGGGGGGTGGCTCTGCCCCTCAGCAGGCCACTGGGCCTGCTCTGTGCGTGGTCACAGTTTCGTAATGTATTCCTGTTCATTCCTCATTTTACTAATTTGAGGTCTCTCTTTTTTTCTTTCTTAGTCTGCCTAAAAGTTAGGTAATTTTCTTGATCTTTTCAAAGTGACAATTTTTTTTTGTTGCTTTGATGTTATGTACAAATTTAACTTTCTATTTCATTTATTTATGCCCCAGTATTTATTATTTCTTTCTGTCTGCTTTTCTGCTTTTTTGTGTTTGGCTTGTTCTCCTTTTTCTAGTTTCTTAAGTTTGAAAGTTATCGATTTGAGATTTTTCTTCATTTTTTTTAATATAGGCATTTCAGTTATAAATTTTTCTTTAAGTACTGTATTAGCTGCACTCCATAAGTTTTGGTGTGGTGTATTTTTTTTTCACTTATCACAATGCATGTTCTAATTTCCCTTTTGATTTCTTTGACTCATTGGTTATTTAGGATTGTGTTGTTTAATTTCCATATGTTTGTGATGTCATCAAATTTCTTTCTGTTATTGACATTTTTTTCACATTTTTATTGTGCATTTTAGTTGTACATGTTCATGGGATTTGTTGTTGCATATTCGTACATGCATACAATACAACATTATAATGTGGCCGATATCACTCCCCAGCACTCTCCTCCTCTTTTGCTCTCCCATTTCTTTGTTCCTTTCCTCCACTGATCTCCCTTCAATTTTTATGAGATCCTCCCACTTTTCCTTTTCCTCTTTAGCTTCCTCATACGAGAAAAAAATACAATCCTTGACCCTCTGAGTTTGTCTCAATTTGCTTAACGTAAAGTTCACAAGGTCCAACCTTTTGGCTGCAAATGCCATAATTTCATTTTTCTTTATGGCTGAATAAAACTTCATTGTGTATATACAACACGTTTTCTTCATACATTCAACCATTGAGGGACACCTAGGCTGGTTCCATAGTTCAGCTATTGTGAATTCTACTGCTATAAAACATAGGTATGCATGTATTGCTGTAGTAAGAAGACTTTAATTCTTCAGGATAAATACCAAGGAGGGATATAGTATGTTCATCTGTTAATTGGTTGTTAATTTCATTCCATTATAGTTGTAGAACATACTTTGCTTTATTATAATAATTTTAAATTTATTAAGACTTGATTTATGGCCTAACATAATCTAACACTGTGCACTTGAAAAGAGTCTGTATTCTGCTATTGTTGAGAAACATTCTATAGATGTCTGTTAGGTCTAGTTGATTTATAACATTGCTGAAGTCTTCTATTTCCATGTTGAATGTCTGTTCTATTTGTTATGAGAATTAAGTTATGGAAAGTCTTGAATTATCACTACCCACTTACCCCTTTAATTCTGTCTGGTTTTGATTTATGTATTTTGGGACACTGTGTTAAATGTGTTTATGTTTATAATTGTTATATCCTCTTGGTAGGCTGACCCTTTTATCATTATGAAATATTTTTCTTTATTTATAGAACAAGTTTTGTCTTAAATCTATTTTGTATTCATATAGTCACTCCACTTCTCTATTGCTATTTGAATGGTATCATTTTCCATCATGGTACTTTTAACCTATTTGTATTGGAATCTAAAGTGTGAATCTCATACACAGCATGTAACTGGATCATGTTTTTAAAATATATCTCATCAATTGCTCCCTTTATATTGGAATGTGACTGGATCATGTTTTTAAAATATATCTCATCAATTGCTCCCTTTATATTGGAGTATGCAATTCATATACCTTTAATACAATTACTGATATGGCAGGATTTATTTCTGCTATTTTGCTATTTATTTTCTATATATCTTGTGTCTTTGTTCCTCTATTCCTCCATTATACCTCTTTTGTGTTATATAAGAACTTTCTAGTATGTTGTTTTGGTATTCCCTGGCTATATATATTAGACACAATACCTTTATTTCATTTATTTTTATGTGGTGCTGAGGATCACACACAACCCCAGTCCCTGTTTTGCTATATTTAAAATTATTTTTTTTAGAGAGAGAGAATTTTTTAATATTTATTTTCTAGTTTTCGATGGACACAACATCTTTGTTTGTATGTGATGCTGAGGATCGGACCCGGGCTGCACGCATGCCAGGCGAGCACGCTACCGCTTGAGCCACATCCCCAGCCTGCTATATTTTAAAATTATTTTTTTATTGGTTGCCCTATAGATTATAATTGGCACCTTAGTATGTAATAATCTAGTTCAGATTAATACATTTCAATCATATACAAAAACTTTGTTCCTCTACACTTCTGTTTTTCCCTCTTCTTTTATACTTCTATTATTGCACAAATATCTTTATACATTAAATGCCCATCAGCACCAATTTTAAATTTTTATGCATTTAAATCTGATGAAAGGAAAGAAAAACATTGTAAACTAAAAATATCGGTGTTCTTTATCCATATGGATCCAAAATACTGTCTAGTTTCCTTTAATTTCTGCTCAAATTAATCTCTTCAGGATTTCTTGTAGGGCAAGTCTAATGATGAATTCTCTTGATTATAGTTTTCTTTATGTTTATCTTGGAATGTTTTAATTTCTCAGCATTTTCTGTTTTGTGTTTTTTTTTTTCTTTTTCTTTTCTTTGTGTAGTACTGAAAATTGAACCCACTTGCACTACTCTGAGTTACATACTCAGCCATTTTAATGTTTTTGTTTGTTTGTTTGTTTGTTTTTTGGTAAATGGTCTAACTAAATTGCTGGAGATCTTGCTAAGTTGGTGAGGCTGGCCTTGAATTTTCCATCCTCTTGCTTCAGCCTCCTAAGTGGCTGGGATTATGGGCATGCACCTCCACATCTGGTTTTCTATATTTATTGAGGGATAGTTTGACTGGATACAGAAATCTTGGTCAAAAACCTTTATTCTTACAGCACTTTGAATATGTCGTCTTGCTCCATTCTGGCTTCCATTATTTCTAATGAGACATTGGGTATTAATCTTATTGATAATTCCTTTTATGTAATGATTCACTTCTCTGACTGTTTTCATGATTTTGTCTTTGGTTTTGGCTTTTGACCATTTGATAATATGTCTACGTGTGAAACTTTTTGAGTTTATCCTACATTGAGCTTATTGAGATCCTTGAATGTATATATCATTGTTTTTAAATAAAATTTGGGACATTTTAAGCCACTGATTTTTCAAACATCCCTTAAGACTCTTTCTCATTCATCTTCCTAGGAGTCACATATTGAGTATGTTGGTGTGCTTGCTGGTTTTCCAAGGGCCTCTGAAACTCCATCCATTCTCTTTATTCTTTTATCTTTCTGTTCTTCAGACTACATCATATTACCTGACATATGCTCAAGTTTGCTGATTATTGTTTTTACTTTCTCAAATACGTTATAGACGGATTTTTGTGAATTTTTTTATTTGACTCATTATTCTTTTCATCTTTAGAATTTCTATTTTGTTCTTTAATGTAATGTATCTTTTTTTCATATTTCCTATTTGGTAAGACATCTTTGTTTAACTTTTTTCTATTGAGGCTTAGTTTCCCTTAAATCTTTGAACATATTATAAAAGTCTTTGTCTACTAAGTACAAGATCTGGCCTTCCTCAGGAACAGTTTCTATGGACTGCTTTTTTCTCTGTGTGAAATATATTTTCATGTTTCTTTGCATGTTCACATTTTTGTTGAAAACTGAACATTTTAAATCACATGATGTTGCAATTATGTAAATCAGACTCTTTCCTTTAACTAGGCTTTAAACTATTTCTGTAAAGTGTGTGCTGTTTATCTTGTGTGGTTACTGAAGTTTCTGCTCAGTTTGGTGGTCAACTAATGATACAAAGATATTTTCTGTTTTTAACATTTTTTAGAGAGAGAGAGAGAGAGAGAGAGAGAGAGAGAGAGAGAATGAATTATTTTTTAATATTTATTTTTTAGTTCTTGGCCGACACAACATCTTTGTTTGTATGTGGTGCTGAGGATCGAACCCGGGCCGCACGCATGCCAGGCAAGAGCACTACGGCTTGAGCCATATCCCAGCCCCAAAGAGATTCTGTTAAAGGACTGGAGCTCTATGTCTCCTAGTCCTTTCAAAAGTCCTTGTGTGCATGTCAATGGCACATAGTAAGTATTCAACCAGACAGTTTACAACTCACCTTGGCCCACTTACTTATGCAGAATCTGAAAGTCAGCCACAAGGGACAGCTCAGATCTTTCGGGAGCATGGAAACAGCCTTAGGGTGGCCTGCTACATGTTTAGGAATATAACAGCTTTCTCAAATCCTTTCATGACCATCTCATCCTCCAGCTCATCCATTTAATCTTATTGGTTAGGTTATCTACCTCCAGCTATATCCCCCACCTCAGGGAGCCAGGATGTTAAACAATTGCCACTGATTATTTTCAGCAAAACCTATTGCCACTGGGTGAGCTTTAGGTCTGGTTAAATAAACACAAGTCTTATGAGTGGTGTCTTCATAGGACCCAATGGACACGTCAAGTGATGACAGTTCTCTGGGAATGTGAAAGAACTTTAGCCCTATTCTTTCTTCTCCAGTGGTTACCAGGCTTCTGATTATCACTGTGATTTCTGGCTATTCATTTTCAAGACAACTGTGGAGCTGAGGAGAATGGGTGGGGGGGAAGGCCATTTAAAATGTCACAAAGTTCACTATATTTATCAAAATTAATTAACTTTGTTGGAATATACTCTTTAGATTGCTGGAATCCTTTGGTTAATTTTTATTGTTCTGAAAATTGATCCTGACCACTCTTATCAGTGTTCTTGTTTTATGGAAAAAGGTATTTTTGTAGATATTGTCATTCTTGCTGACATCTCTCTGTACTCTTTGCAATTTCTAATGGATCTACAATTATTACAAAGTAAAAAAGCTAAAGGAATGTTAAGGGAGGGCTAGCAAATGGCCTGTCACCTGACTTGGCTGCTTGCAGTCTCTAAAACTATCACTTGTTCCAGAACAATGGGTTTTTACAATTACTCTGTGAAGTAGGCCCTTCTAAGCCCAATTAACAGTCGAGAAATCTGGGGATCAGAGAGGCTCAAGGCTTTGCCCAAGTTTACAGAACTAGAAAAGAGGCAAGCTGGGAATTCTAATCTATATGGACCTCATTTCCAAGTCACCTTTTCATTTACTTTATTTATTTATCTAAGAAGTCTTTATTAAACATCTAGTACATGCTAGGCACTATTGCAGATGTTAGCAGTATAGTAATGCACAAGATACAGCCCCTCCTCTCATAAAGCTCTCTTCCTAGTGAAGGGAGACAAATAATCCTATAAATACATAAACAATATGACTGATAGTTATGAATGCTATAAGGAAAACAAAGGAGGGCAATGATAGAGAGTACTGGAAGTGATGGGAGGGGCTAATTTAGCTGAATTAGGAAATATCTGAGACAGTGACATGTGAGCAGAAATCTGAATGAAGTGAGGAAAGTAGACACACAGGTGGCAAAAGAAAAATCATCCCAAGCAATGGGGACAGTAAGCACAAAGACATTCAGGCAGTGATGTCTCTGGAGTGTTTGAGGAAGAAAGGGGATTGGATGGGGAGGAGTAGGCAAGAGTAGGTGGTAAAGTCACAGAGATGGGGTGGTGATGGTGACTGATCATGTGGGCAGTAGTTCTTAACCTTGGACACATCTAGCTTCATTTTTCAAACTCCCACACACAGAATACACCCAAGACCAGTGAAACAAGAACCTCTGGGCCTAAAACTCCTTAGGTGGGGCCAGGGATGTAGCTCAGTGGTAGAGTGTTCGCCTGGCATGTGTGAGGCACTGGGTTCGATCCTCAGCACCACATAAAAACTAAAAAAATAAAGGTATTGTTTCCATCTAAAACTAAAACCTAAATATTAAAAAAAAAACTCCTTAGGTAACTCTACAATGCAGCTGAGATTGGACACCCATGATAGAGAGTCTTTTAGATCATTGCAAGACCTTTGGCATTGATCATGGTTTATGAGAGGCCAAGAGACGGTTTTGAGAAAGGGCATGGTATGATGTAGTTTATGCTCTGGTAGGATCCCAGCAGCCTCTGCGCTGGTGGTGGACTGTATGCAGGGAACAGGAATGGAAGAAAGGAGAAGTGGTGAGGGCCGGTGCAGTCATCTGGATGAGAGATAATGAAGGCCTATGTTATTTTAGAAACTGAAAATCTAAAGATTAGAGTGGACAAGGGACTGGTCCAAGGATTCACTGCCAGTCATTGGTCGTGTGAGAACTGCTGCTAGGCATCCTGCCTTGCTCTGAAGGCCTACCTCATGGCGATTCTTAGAATGGGAGGCAGAAGTAAGTCAGAGAACAGGGGCAGGGCTGGCCCAAGTTGGACTGAAGAAGCATCCTGGGTCAGGCCACTGAGAGCTGCTGGGCTGCCTGGGTACCCTTAAGGTATTTCTAGGGTTTCTGTTCCTTGATCCCAATGGAAGTGACTGGAAGGAAACTGCAAGAAGGTCCTGAATCAACAGTCATCCCTTCATAATCAATAGCAAATTCCATTTTAAGAAACATAAGGGTGGTCAGTTGTGGTGGCATACACCTGTAATCCCAGCAACTTGGGAGGCTGAGGCAAGAAGTTTGAGTTCAAAGCCAGCCTCGGCAAAAGTGACGTGCTAAGCAACTCAGTGGGACCCTGTTTCTAAATAAAATACAAAATAGGGCTGGGATGTGGCTCAGTGGTCGACTGCCCCTGAGCTCAATCCCTGGTAAACCCCTACAAAATTTTTTTAAATAAATAAAAAGGACTGGAGATGTAGCTCAGGGGTCAAGGGCCCCTGCGGTTCAATACCAGCACCAAAAATTAAAAATAAATAAATAAGGGGAACATAAGGGCAGCTGGCTGTTGTTGTGATCAGCTCTGGTTCCTTCTGTGAGTGTTAGACCAGGGAAAGCCTGGTGAATTACACAGCCACCTGAGTGTCAGGATATGGGATGGAGCATGGGAAATATCTTGTGAAATATCTCCCAGGCCAGAAGTGGGGCAAGCCTCAGCCCTTAACCCCACAGGGCTCCTTTCTAGTTCCTTAGCACAAAAGAGTAGGAAGTGGCAGGTCTCATTGGGTGCCAAATCCTTCTAAACCCTCTGTCAGGTAAGGGTCACTTTACTGCTGAAAAAAGTGAGAATTTTAAACATTTGGTTATTTGTCCAGAGTTGCACCACTGGAAAAATGGCAGGGCCAGGACTTCAGCTCAAGTCAGTCTGATGACCTCACCTGCGCTCTTCCCCCCGTCCACACTGCCTGCCCTAGAGGAGTTTCAAGGCTATGCAGGAACATATGCACGTAACTCAGTGAGAGGGTGAGGCTGGCCATGCAGCCACTAGAAAGAATGGATTCAAGTCCTGGTGAAATGCCAAGGCAGAGGATTTCAGCAGAGCCTTTCTGGACAGGGTATCCCAGAACAGCTGAGAGCCTTGAAAGCTGGGTAGGACTTGGACTTGCAGAGAGGGACAGAGAGGACACTGCAGGCCCAGGGAACCTGGTAAGCAGAAGTCTGGAGATGAGTGCAGATGAGTCAGGCCCACATATTTGTTTTGGGGTCTGCTCACCAAACACCACTATGACACCTGCTCCGTGCCAGGCACTCTGCCAAGGGATTTACATACAGCAACTAATTTAATCCTCACAACAACCCTCTGGAACTGGAAATCCATCTCGGATGAGTCCAGTTTGGCTGAGACATAAGATTTATAAGCAGAAAAATAGAGTTAAAGCTGCAAAAGTAGATTGAAGCTTTATGTAGATGACCCTGGATGGCACAGGAGTTTGGGACTCATTTACCAGGCACAGGAAGCCATTGAGGGTCTTTAAGCAAGGAAGCAAGAGGATCCAAAGTGTGCACTTGGAATACTCATCTAGATCTGATCTGTCCCAGCTTAGCCACCAGTATGGGGGCAGTAGGAGTGAACTTGACCCCAGGAAGGCATGGAGTAGGTGGAGAGTTGATGCTGGTGGGTCAGCAGCATATTTAGGAGACACAATCAACACAGTGAGGGAGGTGTTCAAGGGGAGGAGATATTGTACCCACCCAATGGACCTGGGCAAACTGGATCCCAAGCCCAGAATAGTTAGAAATACACTGTCTGACCTTCGGCATGTCCCTGGTCCTCTGTGAGTCTCAGTCTCCCCACCTGCACCATCAGAAGGCTGAGCATGTGTATCCCCAATGGCTCCATCGTATCTGCTGGCCTCTGCCTATGATTCTCTTGCCCTTGGGCAACAGCTTCACAGTCAAGTTTGCTTGGGCTTAACTTTCAGTCAGTAAACTGCTCTGCAGATCAGCTCCTGTTCTGTCAGCTGAGAATGGTAAGAACAAGACATGTTCTATGGGGTTCTAGTGAGAACTCGATGAGATAAGGCACAGGATCAAGTCCAGCAGTTGCTCGATTCATAGGGTGGATTCTGTTATCCTGACTTCTGCCTCCTCTGGTTGGTTGGTGGAAATACAAGACATGAAAACCAGGCTCCAATGAGGTCAGATTCTCGAACCCCCAGGAGCCTATGGCATGACTTCCCAGCCTCAAGTCCCAGCTACCAAGCACAGCACTTCACAGTGTACAAAACTCTTTTCCACCCCAACAAGTCTAAAGTCCAGGAGGTTGAAATGATCATCTCCATTTTACAAATGAAGTCCAGCTGGGCTGTCAGGGAGCATCTTCCCACAGACATGCTTCCCACTAAGTCATATGACATCAGGACAAGTGTATTCAGAGCACCAGAGCTTTGAGGGTCCTTTCATGGTACAGCTGGGGAAACTGAGGCCTGAGACGATATCCTCTTGGCCATTCCCAAATCCAGTAGGGACACTACAACATGGACAAGAGCAGGTGCCACCAGGAGCCTCGGCCTGACTTTCATTTGTCACTGGGCTGGGCACCATGCAGCTTGCTCAGGGCCAGGATTCAGGCCCAAATTGGGGTGTTTTGTTCCTTTCTTTATGTCTCTTCTTGTAACTCCAGCTTAACACTCCCCAGATGGGCATTCAGACCGGAAAGCAATCACTTTGCAGCCCCATTAATTAAAGACTAATTGCTGATGGGAAACACATTGACTGGGCTCTGACCCGGTATCCTGTTGTGGGCCCTCTGGCCCTGGGGAAGGCCTGGCCCTAACGAGACTCCGGCCCCCAGTGGCTTGCTCACTCACTGAAGCAGCAGAATTAGACCTGGACTTAGGCTAATGAGGTGTCAGCTGACTATTAGAACCACATGGATGGGGGGAGGCTGGTGACTGGACCAGATAGGAGCTGCCACATGCAGCAACCATTAGCTCTGAAGTTGCAGTGCTTCCAATAATAGCTCCCTGGGCACCCCGTCTGCCTAGTCCTTTCCCAGACAGTAGAGAGGAGTTCATCTTCCAGCTCAGCCCCCCTTCCAAGAAGCCTAGTGGTCCCTGACCCAGGACGCTCCCAATCACTCATTCAACCACCAAATAAATGGCTTCTTTGGGCCAGGTCCAGGGGCTATAGAAATGAATGAGCATAGCTGCATTTATTGAGCATTTACTACAAGACGGTGCTTCTCTGAGTGCTTCATATGGACTTTTCTGTCTCACAAAAGTCTGCTGGGAGGCTAAAGTTCTCCTTATCCACATTCCACACAAGGAAACTGAGGCCTAGTGGGGCAAAAGGACTTAGTCAAGTGTACACACCTACCACATGGCAGTGCCAGGTTCCAAAGTCAAGTAGTAAGAGAACAAAGTCCATGCTCATAACTGCTGCCATCTACTGCCCCTTAGCCCAGCCTGTCCGCTTGGGGAGACCACTGAGGAAGGTGCTGCAGTAGCAGGCATCTGGGGAAAGGGCCAGGGTGTGGCAGAACCCAGGAGCTCTGGAAGCCCTGGGGAGGGCCACGGAGCCAAATATGGGAGAAGGAGAGAAGTCAGAACCCAAGGAGTGAGCTGAACAGTGCAGGCCAGTGCAGGCAGGGGACAACAGAAGGACGACAGGCCATCCAGCTGCTGAGAGTATTTGGGGGGTGGGTACCAGGGATTGAACCCAGGGGCACTCGACCACGGAGCCACATCCCCAGCCCTATTTTGATTTTATTTAGAGACAGGGTCTCACTGAGGTTCTTAGTGCCTCGCCATTGCTGAGGCTGGCCTTGAACTCATGATCCTCCTGCCTCAGCCTCCTGAGCTGCTGGGATGACAGGCACACGCCAGTGTGCCTGGCCCTGCACTATTCATTTATGGGCAATGAAACTGTCTGAGTCCCTGGCTTATGTCCTTTGCCTCTAGGGTGGAGGGAGACAGGCCTGGAGAGGTGAGCAGGCGGATTATTGAATGGAGTTACTCATAGGAGAAGCCTATATGGTATGGCCATCTGCCTAGACCTCCAGAGTTTCTCTTGGGCTCACTTGGTTCCAGGGGTCACCAGCCCAGATGCCTGTTAAGGGATGGAGCCAGGTGTGGTGGCCCACGCCTGTCATCCCAGCAGCTCAGGAGGCTGAGGCAGGAGGATGGTGAGTTCAAAGCCAGCCTCAGAAAAGGCAAGATGCAAAGCACCTCAGTGAGACCCTGTCTCTAAATAAAATAGAAAATAGGGCTGAGGAAGTGGCTCAGTGGTCAAGTGCCCCTGAGTTCAATCTCTGTAACCAAAGGGAAAAAAAAAAGTCTGGGATGGAAGTGAAAAAGTACAACAAGTGACAAGAAACAACAGTACAAGTAGGTTGAGGGGTGGCTGCTGCGGGGACAACAGAGGGGGAGGGGGTCTGTGAAGGATCCAGCATGTGCCCTGTCTGCAGCAGTAGCTGCTCCTCGAACAATGTTGAGTGTCGCCATGTTGGAACCCAAGTCTAAGGTTGCCAGGACTCCTGAATTTTTCCAGAAGACCAGGAATTCCGGATTTTTATGTCAAATGGCCTTGTTTTGTAAGCCTGGTGACTCATCCTCGGCTTCCTGGAAGCATTCTAAAGTAAACAAAATGTCACTGTACGTTGAGTCGGGCAGGTTTGCGATCATTCACATTCTGCATATGTCCAGTGGGCACCCCATTGGGAACTCAGCTCTGGGCTAGACATTGCTGGGCACTGCTGGGAAAAGGGATGCAGAGATCTGGGAAGGCTTGGACTTCCCTGGGAGAGGAAGACATGTCCACAGACTTACAAGGGCCATGATTGGCATGATTATGAATGTGGGTCTCGAGTCACACAGTTGTGAATTTATGCCCTGGCTCTGACACATACTAGCTGTGTGTCCTTGGGCAAGTCGCTTAACCTCTCGGAGACTCAACTTTTATATGCAAGGGAAAAATAAAGGTTAAAAGAAATTGAGTCTCCCAGGACCATCATGCCTGCCAAATGAGCTAATGGCTGGTGAACCCTTTGTGAATCATCCGCTGTGCAGGTGTGCCGGGATGTTCCAAGGAGCCGTGATCACAGGGTTGGGGCCACGCCTGGAATAGGCTGAGTGTTTGGTGTACATCCAGATGGGCAGGCGTTTCTGGAAACGGAATGGTCAGAGAGCTGAGAAAAAGATGTCCGGAGACCCTAGCTGGGGGCCAAGTGGCAATGTGCTGTTTGTTCCCTGTGTGTCTCTGCTATCATACCATCAGGGTGTCCAGGGCTGCTGCAAGGATTTCCTGACCAGATGCTGGGGGCAAGTCGAGATCCAGAGAGCAGAAAGTGCCTGTGTAAGGTGGGCTCAGATCCTACAAACTCCCAAATGCCATGTGTACTCCACAGCTACCATCCTGCTCGCCATCCCCACTTCTCGCACTTGCTGTGTGGCAAGTGTGGCTCTCAACACTTTCCCATAGATTGGCTCATTTAATATATGAGCCTGGGAGCTACATACTGTTACTACCATTTCCAGTTTCCAGATAGGGCCACTAAGGCACAGAGAGGTTAAGCAACTTTCTGAAAGTCACACAGCAAGTAAACAACAGAGTGGGCCATCTGGCCCCCAAACCTATGCTACCGGAATTAACCCTCCTGGATGGAATTCCCTCTAGTAAAAGACTTCTGGTTCTGCTTTTCCTGACAACACACTGACAGACAGTTCCCATCTGTGCCATGGGGGAGAACAGAGTTGTTCGATTATTTCAGGACTGTTAACCCTCCCCATTCTGGGCAGCCAGGGTGAGAGTCCAGGCCCAAGGAACACCATCATGCTAAGTCTCAGGGCCTCATAGGTGCTTGTCTCCCTCGCCATGCTCTTTGCTTCCCCAGGACAAGCCCTGAAGGCCTCCAGGGAGAGGCTGGGAGCCAGGCAGGGAGGGAGAAGAAGGCTGCAGTTGAAGCCTGGCGCCAGGTGATCTCCGATGTGAGTGCATGACTGGGCCAACAGGTGCGCCTGCGCTGGGCCAGGCAAGCGGAGGCCAGCCAGATCCCTAGAGGGGCCCAGGGCTTAGCCCCGAGCCCCAGAATGCCCCGCCCCCATCTGCACATGAGCACGCCCTCCATCACGCACACACACCCACGGCCTCACTCACCAGCCACAGTTACTCACGTGCCCCGAGACGTGCATCCATCCAGACACGCATGCACAGTCTCTCATGGCTCACTCTCAGGCAGGCACACACGTGAATAAGGCACAGACATGCGTGGACACTCAGACCCAGCGCCACTTCCTGGAAGGCCAGGGAGGGACCGTTCCAGGCCAGGCCGCAGCACTGCTCCCCCTGGTCACTCCTTCCCCCATCCGTTAATGGAAAAAAGCCTTCAGCAAAAGCCAACCACCTGGCTGGAAGCTCCCCCTCCCTTCCTGGCCTATGCCATTCAGGGCACAGCCAGTGTGACAGCGCCCTGCGTCTGCGTGGAAACATGCAGGTGGGAGAGGCGACAAGATGAGAAGAATGTTTCAAAGTAGAGTCCAAAGATGACACCGGACCTTCACGGTCTGTGTCAGCTTGCAGGGTTAGAGGGAAAAGCTGGAGAAAAGCAGGGCCTATTGGAGGAATCCTGGGCTGTGAGGCCAGAATGTTAACACAAAGGCAAACTTCATCAGTGATTTGCTGTGTGACCTTGGGCCAGTCACTTCCCATCTATGAGCTGTAGATTTCCTGATAGCCTAAGGGTTAAGAGCAGGTATCTGAAGCCAGAATACTTCAGTTTGAATTCTGGCTCTATGTTTTACCAAACTGTGTGACCTTGGGCAAGTTATTCCACCTCTCTATGCCTTAATTTCATCATATGTATAATGGGGCTTATATTATCTTACAGTAGTCATGAGGATTAAATGGCTTGATATACACAAAGTTGTTAGAAAGGATAAATAAATAAATTTTACATATATGGCTCATTTAATATATGAGCATAGGAGCTACATACTGTTGCTATCATTTCCAGTTTGCAGATAGGGGCACTAAGGCACAGAGAGGTTAAGCAACTTTCTGAAAGTCACACAGCAAGTAAACAACAGAGTGGGCCATCTGGCCACCAAATCTATCATTTAATGATTTAAATACAGGAGCGACCGCAACATCTGCCAATTGATTGAATGTGGGAGAGAGGAAGTATCCAAACCTAGTATCCAAACGTAATAACAGCAGCTATTAGTGTTGCTGGGTTTTTGTTTTGTTTTCTATTCTTTTTGCCATACTGGACACTCTCCCACTGAGCCACATCCCCAGCCATTTTATTTTATTTTATTTATTTATTTTTTGCCAAATGGGTATCGCTAAATTGTCCAGGCTTGCCTCAAACTTGTGATCCTCCTGCCTCAGCCTCCCAAGTTGCTGGTATTACAGGCATGCACCACAGTACCTGGCTCCTCTTCCTATTTGTTGTAAAGTGAGGACACAAATGTTAACTGCACAGGATTGTGGGTAAAGTATGCAAGACAGTGCTTGGCAAGGAGTCCAAAGAGTAGTGATCAATATGCAATAAGAACAATATCTTCTTGCATGCATTCCGAGGTTGGGGTGGGCCTCTAGGCATGTCCTGAACAGAAAGGGCTGCCTTCAGGGTGGGCTTCCTCAGCCCCTGCCACCGGGCTGTGGCTTGTTTTCTGAGCACGCAGGCTTGCCCTGCCTCATGGCCCTGGCACTAGCTGTTCCATCTGCCTTGAGTGAGCCTCCCCTAGAAGCTCTCATGACCCATTCTCTCACCTCCTTGAAGTCTTTGTTCAAAAAGCACTTTCTCCATGAGGCCTATCCTGACCATTTAGGTAGTTTGAGGGTTTTTGTTTGTTTTTTTCTAATTCTTTTTTATTTGTTCTTTTTGGATACACATGGCAGTAGAGTGTATTTTGACATAGTATACATACATGGAGTACAGCTCCCCATCCCTGTGGTTGGACAGATGTGGAGTTTCACTGTGTGTGTTCATACATGAACATAGGAAAGTTCTATCCCTTTAACTCCATTGTCTTTCCCATTCCCATCCCCCATCCGTTCCCTTCCTGTCCCTGTGTCTACTCCAGTGAACTTGTATTCTGCCCCTCACCCTTATTGAGAGTCAGCATGCACAGATCAGGGAGAATATTCTGCCTTTGGTTTGGGGATTGGCTTATTTCACTTAGGTAGTTCCGCATTGTCCCTCACACTCCTGCATCTGTTACATTTCTCTTATGAGAAAAAGATTAACATTAAACAGGGATGAGAGGGGGGAGGGAAAGAGAGAGAGAAGGGAAATTGCATGGAAATGGAAGGAGACCCTCATTGTTACACAAAATTACATATAAGAGGATGTGAGGGGAAAGGGAATAAAACAAGGAAGAGAAATGCATTACAGTAGATGGGGTAGAGAGAGAAGATGGGAGGGGATGGGAGGAGGGATAGTAGAGGATAGGAATGGCAGCAGAATACAACAGTCACTAGTATGGCAGTATGTAAAAAAGTGGACGTGTAACCAATGTGATTCTGCAATCTGTATACCGGGTAAAAATGGGAGTTCCTAACCCACTTGAATCAAATGTATGAAATATGATATGTCAAGAGCTTTGTAATGTTTTGAACAACCAATAATAAAAATAAATAAATAAATAAGTGTATGTTGGCTTCTCACATACTACATGCTTTACTAACGATAAAATCGTCTTGCTTACTTTCCTGCTCTTCTCATGGCTCCCGAGTGTCTAGAACTGTGCCTGACCTGCGCTAGGACCACAGTGACTTTGGCTGAGTAAACACAGCTTCACGTGAAAGTCCCCAGGCTACAGTTGGGACAGGGGGCTGGTGAGTCTGGAGGTGAGGAGAGTGGTGGGGAGGCTGCTGAAGGCCTCTACAGGGGAGGCCTGGAAGCCTGAGGCAGGGCTGTGATGGCAGGAGGGCAGCTGTGAGGCACAGGCAGAGGCCAGGAGAGCAGGCGTCCAATCCTGCTGGCTTGTGGACAGATGGATCTCCAAGCCCTGGCTCCCTGCCAGGCAGAGTCCAGACACAAGGAGTATTTGTAATGTTGACCATCTTTTCACATGCTTAATGACAATTTGTTTATCTTCTTTGGAGAAATACCTATTCCAATCCTTTGCCCACTTTAAGTTGGAGTTCTGTGTAAGTTGTGGTTCTCTGTCTTAATATCAACACTTTGTCAGATGTGATTTCCAAAGGCATTCTCCTATTCAACAGACTGTTTTACCATTTTTTCATTTTGTCCTTTTATGCACAGTTCTTCATTTGGATGTAGTCTTTTTTTATTTGTGCTCTTGGTGGCATATCTAAGAAATCATTGCCAAGGTAATGTCATAAATTTCCCACAAGTTTTTTTTTGCAGCAGGGTTTATGCATTTTTCTAGCTTTTTTTTTTTTCAAAATGAAAATGAGAAAGAGCTGGGATGATGCTATTTGGTAAAGCCAGTGGGACCTACTAGGTTTATCTGCTGCCTTTCTGAAAAATACTGAAAAACCAAGCTATTGGAGGGAGAGAGAAGCAGATGAAAGAGGAAGTAGGGCTACTACTGCTATTTTTGTTTGTTATATCTTACACCTGTGTGTATGCATGTGTATGTGTGGGTGTGCATTTGTGTGCTTCTGTCTCCTTTGTTCTACCGCATTGTCTTGGGTTTTTAACTTTTCTTTTTGATAGTGGCATATTTTGACTTTCTTCTCATTTCCTTTTGTGCCAATTCTGTAGCTATTTTTCTTACTGGAAAATAAAATTAAATTTACAATATTTTATTTTCATGTTACTACTAACTTAACTTCAATCTCATAAATATACTATCATTTACACTTCTATACACCATTTTATGTTCTCATTTTTGTTTATTTATTTTGTTGTTGTGCTGGAGATTGAACCCAAGGGTGTTATACCACTGAGCTACATCCACAGCCTTCTGGCTTTTTCTATTTTGAGTGTGACCCAGTGGTAAAGGGTTTACCCTAGCATGCCACAGGCCATGGCTTCAATACTCACTACCACCAAACAAACAAACTCTCCATATAAACCCTTGACTCTTTTGTCCAGTGTTTTTTTTTAATTATTATTTTTAGTTGTAGATGGACACACAATATCTTTATTTTGTTTAGTTATTTTTATGTGGTGCTGGGGATCAAACCCAGTGCCTTGTGCATGCTAGGCAAGCACCTTACCACTGAGCCACAACCCCAGCCCTCCGTCCAGTATTTTAAGACTTCCAACCCATTGGAGAGGGGTTAGGAAAGGGTCATGTAAACATGCTCCAAAAATTTGAAGTATCCTTTATTTGGTTGCCATCTGAAGGATAATTTCACTCTGAATGTCATTGTGCAGAGCAAAACCAACATCTTCATAATAATCAATACTTATACCATTCCAATACTTCCTCCCTATTTTATTCATTGTTATTCCTCTCCTACTCTACCCCAATGATTTTAACTGTTGGCTATGAGATTAAGGGGAGCTGGTTTATTTGTATATTCTCAATTACTGTTATGGATGAGCATTCTTCATTTGTCTCTTTCTTTATATTTTTAAGTTTTTTTAAACTAACTAAATATTTTTTTTCTACTCTGTAGATCATAATCTCATACTTTTAAGATTGGTCTTTAACCCATTGTTTAACATATCTCTTTGTACATGATACAAGAAATACAAAAATTGTTTGAAAAAGTTTTATGCCATTACTTCACATATGACAATTTTGATATTGTCATGTATTCATTTTGCTGTGTGTGTGTGTGTGTGTGAATGCATCATATGGTTTTTTTATGGAAAAATCAACTATTGTGAGGCAAGTTTGGGAATAGGCACCAATTAAGATGCACTTTTAATTATTCAGGATAGGAATTATGCAGTCTTTGATCAGCTATTGAATTCTACAGAACTAGAAAGATTGAATATTTTGAAGTGGGCCTAATAGTTTGCAGAGGTGTTGGGTATTCAGTGAGGAAAGTTAAAAATGGCTGTACAATTTTGTCCTGATCAGTTTTATGCCAGAGACATTAGCAGTTTTTACTTTAGATATATGAAGTTTGGTATGCCAGTCAAACTCCAAGAGATGATGGCCTAAATGCAGAGGAAAGGGCTTGGTTTGATTATGTCCCATATATGTCATTAGTAGGTACATTTTAGCCATTTGTTACATAAGTCAATATATGATCTTTGAAATTTCTGGTGTAGTTATTTTCATAAATTGTTTTTAAAGCTGCCCCCAAATTTTACTATATTAGGATTGCCCTAATATACACTGAAGAGGGTTTCTCTATATTCCTATTCTGTCAGTATCCATGGGCCAGTAAATATGTTGGTTGTTTGACACTAGGAGGACATTTTGGAGAAAATAAGAAAGGGAATATAAGAACAGCTTTGGAAGCTATAGGAATCACAAAATCAATGAAGTTATTGTATTATAAAAATTCTGTGAAGAGGAAGAATTTCAAATGTCTTGTAAATCAATGATGTTTTACAAATAAGTAAAAAATAATTGAACAAGGTAATGACTTGGAAAGAAATTTGGATTGAAATGAGTTACATGTGCTTAGAGAATGCCCATGTGATCAGAAGTCAGCTTGATCAGAGAGAGGATCCTAAGAGGTTGTGTTGTGAGAAAAGGAGCACCTGCCTTTTGGTTTAATTTTTTTGTAACCTACTTGCTCAAAGCTGTGTAACTGCTGACAAATTATGGTCTCTTGCACCACATCTTTCTGTGTATAATTATGTTGAAAAGAGAAAATGAGAGTGTCTTTTTAGAGGTACCAGTTTTGTTATGTACCTTGACAATTTTAACAATCCTAAGTATGTATAGAAGATTCTTCCAGCTCTAAATCTAAATCTATATCTAAACCTAAAGATAAATATAAAAAGGCTTCCACTCTTGCCTGTTCCCCTCTACAACCCTAGCTAATTGGATTTTGTAATCTAAAAAGCATTTTCTCATTTCCATATATCCACTTCAAAGCCTTGGGGACTATGGCTGGCATTGCAGTTATCCTCAATTGATGCAGGAGAACAACATGAAGACAAGAGTTGTTCAGTGCATTTGTTAGAATCAAATGTACAATTCACTGCCCAGTTGTGACAAATTCTTGTTTGTTCTGTATGTGGCTTTCAAATACAACAAATTTTAAAATGTTCTTACAATACAATGAGTCATGACTGTACCTTGATGGAGCAACTTGAAAAAATACAGAAGTTGAGGGAATGTGTGGAGGGCAGCTAGGAGTCTGTTCATTCTAAAACAGAGGTTGCAGAGAGGTTTCTGGGAGACTTTGAAAAGCCTGGATTCTCATGGACAGAAGGGCTGCTGAGACTTTGGAGACAGTTGGGAATTTGGAATTGGGCACCATTCACAACCTCGATTATATGGAGAACCCTGGAAGAATTGCCTTTTTTGTGTCTACTCAAGGTCAAGAATGATATCACTGATAATACTGAAATTAAGCTTAAGTATAAAATATTTTATTAAAAATAATTTCTCTTTCTTTTTAGAATTGGTTCAAAAAATCCACACTACAACCTGGAGCAAAACAGAGAATGTTTGTTGCCAGGAGATAACATGAGTTCCATGATCAAGGTCATCCTGTTTTAGGTCACCAGGATGCCAAGATGCAATCTGACAACAGCACCACTGCACAGCCCCCTCCACCCCCATCAGGCTCCACTGGAAGAAACTGGCCACATTCCTATGTAGACATGGGAACTTCCCAGTGAAGAGCATGGCTCATGTGTCTCCATGTTCCTAGCCATGAGAAAGGAGCCAAGTTGTGCTTTGCTGGGTCAAGGGGCCAGAGGAAGTGGACCTTCTCCCAGCTTCACTCTAGCCACCTATTGTCATCCTGCTTCATCTTTGCAGCATTTTGAGAGGGCCACAATCATGACAGAGAAAAGCCAGCACAGAAGCCCTTGCCTTTGCCCAAAGTTAACATTGTGTGGGGAAAGATGCACCAACAGGAGGACTAGCAGCTCTCTGGTCTGTGTGAATGACAGCAGTAGAGTGACTGGGGATATTATAATCCACAGCTGCAACAGCCCCAGAATTACCAAGTGAAGCTGCCATTTCAGGACCCAATTCTAATGTACCAGAATCATGGGGACTTAGGGCATTAGGTGCCCTCCCTCTACAACAGCAGGATGCACATTGTAAGAGGAATGGAGAGACCCTGATCTCTGAGATGCAGTTTATATCTCCTCCACAAATGGAGGTCAGTTCTCTGTCAGTGCTATTAGGGCATGATGAACAGCATCATGCTACAGAGCATCCCAGGTCCCCAACCCAGCAGTTCTGGTATGAGGGGTATGAAGAGGGCTATGACTGGGCTTAAATTATAACTGGAGAACATGGCATTCAATTTTAGAGAGTTATCATCCTAGGACATTCTGTATTCAACCACAAAGGCTTTGTACATATGGATGCTAAGTTCAGGGGGATGTGGCTGGGGCTCAGTGGCAAAGTGCTTGCCTAGCCTGTGTGAGGCACTGGGTTCAATCCTCAGTATCATATAATAATACATAAATGTAATAAAGATATTGTATCCATCTACAACTAAAAATACTTAAAAAAATAAAAGATGCTGAGTTCAGGATATCTCCATGAAAAATACCAAAAAGCAAAGCAAAACAAACAAAAAAACATAAAATACAAAAAACAACCCCTAAAACAACAACAAAAATAAACAGACAAAAATATTTAAAAATACCAAACTCCCCAAATTCTTCATATAATCCCCAGCCCCCCAGCAAACATAAACAGACACACACACACAGACACACACACACACACACACACACACACACACACACACCTTCCTAAATTGTCAGTGTCTGTGATGGGACAGCAGTACCCACCAGTGGTAGATCTCTGATTGTTCCTACCTTCTAGTACACTGGAGAAAGTTGGACATATGCAGGCACTTCCAAACCAACAAGCAAGAAAACAGCACTTGCCACATTAAAACCAGTGTGTGCTTTAGGTAGACACATTTGTCACAGCCCTGCCTCACACGTTAACTCACCCTTGGAAGTAACACCCTCTAGTGTACCTTTGTATGGAGGGGTCCACAGGCTGTTGCTCTCCTCTATAGACCAGGACAGCATCTTCAGGACACAGCATAGCCTTCCAGGACAGCCTGGACTCTCTGAAAGTAATCAGCATCATCGGTATCAAAATGGATTTGCTTATGTGTCAATCAAAATAAATCTAGCATGTTATGAAGGAAGCCATCCCACCTGTTATTGCCTGATAAGAATTCTCAATATTCTGCTAGAAGTCAGCCTTCTAAGAACAAACTTATGTAAGGATGTTTGCCCAGGCATTGTCTATTTAATTTTGGACTCAAATCACTCTTCTTATGAACAATTATTGCCAAGACTTATTACTTGGAAATATCTGTCTTAATTCTTTTTTTTTTACTTTTGCCTTTAAAAGTCTCCCCCAGCCCTAAAATCTCCCACTGTGCTCATAGTTAATGTGCCTGGAGTGTACTGTGGCAGGCATATGCCTATTGAAGTGTCATTCCATTTCCAATTCCCATTCTTGGCAGAATCTTTCTTTAACCTTTATTTAGATGGACACTTCCATCCACCTAAAAGGCACAATTCTCCCTGAATATTCCACCCTGAAGGCAGGGCTTCCACTGAAATCACAGCTCCAGCTTCTACAATCACAAGAATCCCTGAGGCACTATCATTGGCCTGAGAACCCCTCTTTGGGAATCCAGAGTGTTTTGACAGTCACCTGGGCATGTGGGTCAAAAACATCTAAAGGGTGCCCAGTTGAATATTTGGATACTGTTGGTTTGAGTTTTTGACACAGGACTTCAAAGTGGGAGGTATCTGGGAAAATCCCACTTTTGAAAACATTTTCATAGTTTTGGGCTTTATGACTTAGAACACTTTAAAGTATTCCAGAGAGTTTCCTGTCTCTCTCACAACACCTGCCAACACAGCTCTGCAGAATACATCCCTCAGGCCACTGGGGGCACCATTTACACAGTGCCAGTGGAAGAGAGGAGCAACTCCTCCTGAATTCCCCAGTTGATTACTGAGGGGTTTGTGTACAAGCAGAACAAGGCTAGAGCTCTCTTCGGTAGCTCTTTCCAATTTTCTCTGACAATATTTAATTATAAAACAGTGTATACTGATTATGATCATTTAACCAACACCTGGAGTAGTGAAGAAAACTTGCACTTGTGGTCCTTGCACCTTGCACACCCTGTTGGAACCATTGTGAAGAGTCTCATATGCTGTGTTTGTCATGTGTCTCCTATTTTTCTGATTTTGAAATTATGAATACTAATTATATTGCACAGTAAAGCATGTTTTCCATGAATTTCCAAGGTGTGTAACATACAAATATTATTTTTTTTAAATATCTTTCTTCCTATAATGAGATTGAAAGCAGGTGGGGAAATATCAACTCTCTAACATGAAAAATGAAAAAAAGTTTGCACAATCACTTTGGACAGTCTTTTGTAATGTTTATTGAACTTGAAGATGCCTAGCAATTCTACTCTTTGATGTTTTTAAGAAACCTTTTTATCTCTTCTTGCAGAACACTGAATCCCCAGATAAAAAGGCTCATGAAGTAATCAAGTTCTCTGTTTTGGTCAGCTTTCCAGCACTATAATTAATACCTGAGAGAAGTCTTATTTTTCTTTATTTTCTTTCTTTATTTTTTGTGGTTTAGGGGTTGAATCCAGTGGTCCTCTCCACTGTGCTACATTATCAGCCATTTTTATTTTCTGAGACATGTTTTCACTAAATTGCTCAGATAGGCATTGAATTTGTCACCCTCCTGCCTCAGCCTCCTGTGTTGCTGGGATTATAGCTGTTGTCCATCACTACAGGCTTGGTATATGTTTTTGGAGGTTTCAGTTCCTAGTAAGTTGTCCCCTTGCTTTGGGCCCAAGGGGAGACAGCACATCAAGGTAGATTAAAACTGTCAACCACATGACCCGGAAGTTGGGGGAAGAAAGAAGGAGGGGCCAGGGCCCTACAATCTGCTTGAAAGTCTGTCTGCAATGACCTAAAGATGTCCTACTAGGCCCAACCTTTTAAATATACAACCATGTCCAAGTGTCACCACAGTAGTGACTAAACCTTTGCCCCATGTAGCTTTAAGGGACATTTATGATCTAAGCTACAAGCAGAGCATACTTAAAAATAATATACTAGTACTACATTATTATGACGGTGTGCTATATGACACTTGTGGTGAAATATGATGTTTCCAAACCAGTTTTATAGTATGATGACTGTAAAAATGAAATAGGGGTTGAAACAATAATAATTATACAGGATTCACACATATGCATTCACCCAGTAAAAATACAAAAACATGGACTGGACTTATATACACTAAACTAGTGATGGTTACATTTGAACATGGAGGAAAAGATATTTTTTTCTCTAATATTATGAGAAATTCTTAACTGAAGTTCTTTGTACCTTCCCTCCCTATAGATTTTAAATTTTAAAACACAATTTTCATTTATTCAAGAATATAACCTAGTCATATATTGATTTGCATAGATTTTTCTTAAAGATCAAAGTGTTCTTGGAGAAACCCAGGTAGGTCATGATACATGTATCCTATTTATGTGCTGCTAGGTTACGGTCCTTAATATTTCTATTAAAATTTTTGCACCTGTTTCAGGAATTACCTCAAACTCAGGTTTTTGCTGTCACTATGTTCAGGGATTTGGGTCATGCTAACTTAGCCTTAGTGTGAATCAGGTATGTTACCTTTCTTAGTATTTTCTAAAATCTTGTGCAAAACTACCACTATTAAATTTTTGGATTTTCCAGTGACTGAGTCTGACCTTTGTAGGAAGATTTTTGCTATTGATTTCATATTTTCAATGATTACACCTGGTTCTCCTTGAGCCATTTTGAGAAAGTTGAATTATTTCAAGAATATATTTGTGAAAAAAATGTCAAATCTAGTGTCATAAAGTTGTTCCAAATATCCTGTTAGTTTTCCTACTTAGAACATGTGTAGTGGTGTGTTATTTCCATGTTTGATGTTTGTAACATGCATGTTCTTTTGCACAGGTTGGTTTTTCAGGTCAGCATCTGTGACAGGCCCTGGGATTCTGCTGGGAAGTGGTTCCTGAGGCAGGGGCAGTGCTAAAGCTCAGGGCCCGTTTCCTGCCACAGTCTGGCTGGGCAAAATAACCAGGGGGTGACAAGCAACTTGTGAAAGTTGATACAGCAGGAGCCACTTTATTACAGACAGCAGAGGTATTTATACCCAACTCATTATACACAGCTTGTTTCAATTAACATCCTCTAGATACATCACTCAGTCATTAAGGAATCTCCATCATCTTAATGGCTCGCTGGCATTACTTCTCAAACCACTCCTCCTGGCAAAGTGCCAGGTGCCATTCTGACTTGTCTGTGGCCCTCAAAATCTCCCCCTTTTGTTTAATTAAACAACAAGTATGTGGCTTAGGGATCTTGCCTGTTTTAGGTTGTCTAATACTACATATGGTCCTTACCCATCATTGGATGGTCTGATCTCAAATCATCAGCCTCCTGTCTTAGGTTGGTGCCATTATAATTGGATCTTACCCGTCTTTGACTACCCACCCAACATACTCAGCCACACTTGTGGATAATGACCATAGTGGTTTTTACACAAACATCATAAATAATCTGCTACAAGCAGAAGGGGAGGATACAAAATGCCACGATACCAAGCCAATTGACAGCTCCAAGTAAGAAGCCCTTGGAAAAATTGTACCACAGATGACACCATCAGCAAAGATACCCTGGCACCATTATAATTTGTTGTCTCAATAGATTACATCACAGTCCAGGCAAGTTCACAGTTCAGGTAAGTTCAAAGCTCAATAGATTAATTAAATCACAGTCCAGGTAAGTTCACAGTCCAGGTAAGTTCTGCAGGCAACTAGCTTAAGCTGTAGCAGCAGAAACAGCAATAGCTATGATGATCTGAAGTCTCATCCAGTTCTCAGCAACACTGGAAATCCCTCCACCCTAGTCCTCACTGGCACTGGGACAAAGGCAGGAACTCCAGCAATGACGGCCAAACAAAATCCTGTAGCATTCCAGCAGGCACTAAGAAAACAACCTTCTGAATAATTTAGTACATTATCTCAAGGTTTATTACATTTGAAATAGGCCTTATTGGTGCTCATTATTCATTAGCCTCCAGGTATGAGAGAACCATTGTAGTTATTTACATTGGAAATGACCAAACTTCAGGGGCACCGGGCACATCCTCCACTGCCAGCTGAAGTGTCCTCCGGTAGTCCCATGGTGGGGGGCAGGAAAGGGCCACTGGCTGGAAAGTCCCCACTGCATCCGTGAGCCTGTCGTGGAAGCAGCGCAGCCACTGCACTGCTTCAGGCACCCTCTGGTGATGAAAAGTATTTAGTAGTAGCCTTTTGTTGCAACTTTTTCCCTGATAGTCCTTCCTCCTCTGAACTTTCTTCCTCTTTCTGACTAGAGTTCCTGGGCTTTTATCAATGTATGCCCTAACTGTTCTTGGTTCCACTGGAGTGACTCCTTCCCTTACCAATTTACTTAACACCCCTTCCATATGTTTGTAACAAAGACAATACAACACACCAAGACAAAACAAGACACAAACATACTGTATCAATCCTCTCCATTTTCCTGAGATGGCCATCCTTCCTCTTGCCCTATCTGCTTCCAGGGATGAGTAGCTTTGCTCCTGTCCCATCTATCTCCAGGGACAGGCAGCCTACCTTGTCACTCACCCCCAAGCATCCCAGGGCTCCCAGTACAGGCCACCATTTGCCTCAGTCTGGCTGGGCAAAAAAACCTGGGGGTGACAAGCAGCTTGTGAAGGTTAATACAGTAGGAGCCACTTTACTACAGACAGCAGAGGTATTTATACCCAACTCATTATACACAGCTTGCTTCAATTAACATTATCTAGATAAATCAGTCAGTCATTAAGGAATCTCCATCATCTTAATGGCTCGCTGGCATTACTTCTAAAACCACTCCTCCTGGCAAAGTGCCAGGTGCCATCCTGACTTGTCTGTGGACCTCAACAGTTTTTATCAGGGGATCTCTGTGTGTCAGGGTGGGGTTTTGTCAAAAGTATCTTGAACTAGAGTGAGGCAGCTCTGGACTCTGTCTTAGGTGTCTAGCTGGAAGAGGTTGGTGGCCAGCATGGCCCATATAGGTGCCCAGGGTTTTTCGGGTCTCTGCAAAGTCATCCTCCCACTATAGGGATTACATAAGTGACCCCATGATGTGTTCCCTGCTATTACCTCTGACTGAGAATTGAGGCGATAATGTAGGAAAACTCAGAAATCTTGTGTTGGCCCAGTTCTGCTCCAGAGATGAGCCAGGGTGTTTGATTGATGCTTCCGCTAAATAAAGAAGAGCTTGCTGATCCCAGGTGGGCTTCCTGCTTCCACTCTTTGTGGTTACATTTTCTACTTCCCTAACTGGGAACTCACTGGAATCCCCTTTGTGCTTACAAAGTTTATTTTTCATGGTAGATAGTAATAAAATTTTATAAGTTATTGAATCACAAAATATTAAATGACATAATTAAACCTCTAATTAATTTGTTATTTTATATAAGTTTGTAAGAAAGCACTGTTGTAGGAAACTTTAGATTGGAAACATCAGCTTAGCAGAATGTTCTTACCAATCTTATGGCTTAAAGACATATACTTGGGAAATAAAAACTTATTTAGTAAATTAGAAGTCAATCAAAGTATCACAATTGCACTTCTGTTTTTATATTAACTAAGTTTAGCTTTTAAAGAAAAATTTGTGTAAGAACAAAGAGTCTTTTGGTGGATTCCCAGTAAGTGAACCAGAAACTGTAAGGACAAAGAATGGAGACAAGAAGCCAATCTGGAATCAGAAAGCTCTTTATTCAGCAAGGAGTCAATCAAACACCCAAAGCTCAACTTCTGGCCAGAAAATAACCAACTGCGACAAGACAAGGGACTGAATTTTACAGGCCTCATTTTGGGTGGGGCAGAAAGGTAATTCCTGGGGTTTATTAGGGTCAACTGATCCATTAGGGTGGGAAAGAAGGTCAGGTAGGGAGGTTCCTAAGGTTTACTAAGCTTTGGGATCAGCAGATCCATTAGGGTAGGGAGTTAAGGGCGAGTCAGGTGCAAGTTCTTTTGTGTTCTGTCATTTTTATTTTCTGCCTTCCCTCACAGTTAACAAAAGCTCCAATTACCATAAACAAGGCCAGTGCAGAAACAGCTGTAGATTAAGGAAATATTCTGAGGCCTATTTTCCATATCTTTCAATTTGAAAACTGGAATGTAATGAGATACTTTAAAATAACAGTTACTGTTTAACCAAGATTGTACAAACCTTAATTCCTTTAAGACTAGTATTTTGTGTGTGTTATTAATGAAACTTAATACACATTAAAAGCTATTTTATTAGAATGCAAGTATATTATTGCTTTAGCATTTCTCTCTTCTATCATTTTTAAAAGCCCCAGTTAACAGGGGTCTGAGAAAAGAGCCTATCAATACATGTAAAAATGAGGAAAAACTTGTCTTTTTAAAAGAGGAAAAAGGCTTAAACAACTTTAGGTGATTGTGCTAATTATGTATAAGCAATATAATTACATGCACACTGTTTGAAATTTGTTTTGTCCCAATTTTGTTTTAATTCACCCAGACATTCACAGAGTTTTACTTTACCAGTAGAAAAATTTCTTAGATCCTTGTCCATAAATCACACCTTACAGAAGCTGAATTCCCAGCAAATCCTTTATCAGTGAAAACCTAAGGAACAAAAGAATTTTAGACCATTATTATAATTATAAACATTGTAACATTTAAATATCTTTTAGTTAAGATTGTTTGATATTTCTATATTTATAGATGATATTTAGCACTTTAACTTTGTAAATTAATAAGTATCTTCTTTAATAAAAACATGTAAAATTAATCCCATTTATCTTAAATTTATCTTATTCTTAAAAAATAAAAGTCAAGACATCAAACAAAGGTAGATAATATTAATCATCTCTTTCCTGTTGAAGAAAATTGTTATATGCAATGTATAGTATATTTTAGACATTTCACATTAATCAGCAGTTTATTAATTATCTGACTACCTGGAAAAAAACTTCTGAGTCATTAATGTTAAAGCCATATTTACATTTATCTGTTTACCCATGTTAAAGGGAAATTATTTGTAAGTTACTTGAATTAATTAAAATATATTTGGATACATTTTTTTAAATTTTAATTATAACTTTTTCAGGTAGAAATCCATAGGTTGGAAGTAATGGTATAGATTTTTATCAATGCTTTTCTTTGATTTAGAAATTAAAATAAAGCCAATCAGACTTTTACATTATGACCTTAAAATAGAATTAAATTGTACAGATGGAAATGTCAGGTTTGAAATCTGGCAATCATGGAAACACTGAAATACGATTTCAGGTTTGCCAGCTTTGTCCCCACGACTGCCAGACACACTTGCAGCATCATCCTCTCTTGAAATTGGACTTTAAACAAAGAGAGTGCAAAACACCTCCACAGTTAGATAAAATAAAACTGATTAGAAAAATACAATAATTTTAGAAGACCAGACATCCAAAGAATGCAAAAGGCTATACAAATTTTTGTTTAAAAAAAAAACAAACTTTTACATTTAGAATCTTTCCATTTCTCTCTCCTGAAACTGTAGAATTAGAGAGGGGCTTATTAACAAACCAGCATGGTTGTCAATTCTGCAGAATCAAGTCAGAAGCTCTGGTTGCTTTTTGTTGTTGTTGTTGATGATGATGATAATGATGGACCTTTATTTTATTTATTTGTATGTGGTGCTGAGAATCAAACCCAGGGCCTCACACATGCCAGGCAAGCACTCTACCACTGAGCCACAATCCCAGCCCTCTGGTTTGTTTTTACAAACAGGCAGCACCCAGCAGTTTCTGGCCAAATCACCATTAAAATATTTCCTTCTGGGGTTTTATCTCAAGAAAGGTTGAAAAGTTCTTTTCTAAAAAAAAATTGCCCAAATTTTATCTTTTTACTCCTCTTTCTCCTGACAAATCTCAGAAGACAAAGACTGTTGCTGAGAAGGAGAGGGGCTAGAGAAAATGCCAGAGGCTGAAGAACCTTAGCTAACATTTTGTAGCCTTTAAAATCAGAAACTGAAATAGAAACCAAACATTGTATGCTATTACAGGGTGAGTGAAGATAGTTTCTAAACCACAACATAAACTCTCCCATGTGTATTTTGTCCAGTCACTTGGTCAGTGGTACCAAGTGCCTCCCAAGAATCTACATCTGTCTACTGCTCGTTTCTTAAAGAAACAAAGACAAGTTTGAAAAGCAAATTCTAAAAGCTGCAACAACTGTGATTCTTCATCCTAAACATAAAAGAACTTTGTTTTCATAGTTATAGTTTCAGAAAATATTGCAAGTTTTATAACAGGCTGACTAAGCAATTTACTCCACCAGTCTCTATATTTCAAAAGTGATGTGGCATCCCTTTTATGAGGAGTGGCAAGCTCATCTGAAATTTCTCATTCTGAAAGCTTCAAGGACAGATCCCTGTTCAGGCACCAAATTGTCACTGGGTCCTGAAAAAATGAGGGATCATATAACCACATGGAGGAGTGAGCTTGCTAGGAAATTAGAAGTCTAAAATAATATTTAGAAATAATGACAAAATGCAAGGAAATACAGTGGGTGCCTGGTGAGTGGATCAGATCTGATGAGTCCAATCTCTAAGAAAGAGTAGGGCTCTGTATGGTTTATTTAAGGGGAAGAACATCAAAGGGACATGTTATCAGAAAAGTTTCTTCAAGGTAAAAAAAAATAGTGGGCAGCAACAGGCAAATTGGGACTTTTATATTTATGTGATATATTCTTCTTCCTCTGGACAGCTGGCACCTCAAGACTATTGAACTGTGCCAATATTTCTTTCACTGCAGAGCAGCAGGCATCTGAATACAAAATAATCAAACCCATAAATTCCATGCCATGCATGGAATCTTCACCATTAACAGTGGCCACCTGCAACTGGTCATGTCTTTCAGCACTGTTGTACTGAGGGAAACCCAAAATGGCTATAGAGTTTAAAGCAATAATTCATTGGTAGCTCCAAACAGTCCTAAGATTCAGAAGAGGTACCATGAACTGTGACCAACAACATAATTGGGTAGCTTGTGTAGAAAATAGAAGTGAGGTATAGAGGAAATTTATTTGGCTACAGCTTAAGTGGTTCAAAACTGTCCCACATGAACTGAAATTCAGTGTTAGCTTTCCATTGTTGTAACAAAAACCTGAGTTTAAGCAACTTCAAAGGAGTTTCAGTGGTTTCAGTCCATGATCTCTTGGCCTCATCACTTTGGGTCTGTGTTTAGGCTGAATATCATGGTGGGAAGCATGTGATTGTAGAAAACTTCTCACATAATTGTTGCCAGGAAGCAAAAGAGACCAGAGAAGAAAGGTCAGGATCCCAACATCCCCTTCAAGAACATGTGCTCAAAAACCTAACATGCTCCAATGAGGTTCTGCCTCATAAAGTTTCTATCACCTCCCAGTAATACCAGAGGCTGCCATCAGGCCTGCATCATATAGCCTTTAGGGCCATATGAGATCTATAGCACTCAGCTACTGTGATGGAATGGAACTCCATGTTGATTTGGTCTATTGAATCCATGCAGGAGTCTAGGCCAAATTAATGGCTTCCCAAACATTTTATTTCAAAATCCCTAAGTCAGTTTCTCAACATCATGTACTTACCTGAGAAGTACCTCCCCATGATTCTGGATGTGGAGTGGATCTTGCATCTGACATGTTTATTTTTGAGGCTGAGAGGAGAACAAGCCTCTTGGAATATTTCAATTAGGAAATGTTTTTGTTTTCTTTCAGGTTTCACAGAAAGCTTACTTCAGTTGAAAACAGAGTTATAAGATGCAATTATAATAAATGTATGTCTGGAAATTTGAGAAATACTTTCAAAGATGCAATTGTATGATAGAATTTTAAAATATAACAGCAATTTGTAGATCCATCATTTTTGCCTAAATAGTACCATAATAATGAATGAACTCCAGACATTATATTTCAGTTCACAAATCCAATACAATTTGTATTTGTAAAAAGAAAAAAAAGTCCCAAATAAAAGGTAAATTTTTCCATTATTATACATAATGTTACCTACTGATATTTCACTGGCTGATTAAAGTCACAGAAAAAAGCTTAAATTCAAAGCTGTAAAGTCTACAATTCTTGAAAGACATAGTCTGACCAGACTGGCCCTATGAAGATAGACAATAAACATTTTGTACTCATCAAAATGATCATGGTCCATCTATTCAGTCAGGATTATTAATTTTCATCAATGTTCTGTCAGCTTTCTGTCACTATAACAGATACCTGAGATAATCAAATTATAAAGAGAAAGGGTTTCTTTGGCTCACACTTTTGGAGATTTCACTCCGTGATCACTTGGCCCCATAACTTTTGGGCCTGTAGAGAGGCAGCACTTCATGGTGAGAGCATGTGTTGAACAAAATCTTCCAATGACCCAAAGACTCTCCTCTAGGCCCCACCTCTGAAAGTTTCATCTTCTCCCAAAAGCACCACACTGGGGACCAAGCCTTGAACACATGGGCCTTTGGGGGACTCTCAAGATCCAAACTGTGGCAGTCTCTTAAGTACAAAAATTAATCTTGTGCATCTTTGTCTGGAAGAGTAGGAAAGACTGTTCCAAATAGTTTGGGCTCAAATTTCTATAACACTTTCAATCTTCTTGAAAATTCACACAAACCTCTTCTTCTCCTATATCTAAGAACATAATTATCAGTAAAACACTCTAGCATTATATAGTAGGAACAGAAACTGTGCCACTAAAACAAAAATAATCTATTATGGGACAAAAGGATAGGATAGAGCACTAATATAATACCAGGATATTGTTGGGGATATATTTTCAGCATCCTTTAACTTCAGATGTGTTTTCCTCTGATCTGGTTAATTTCTGCTCCATGAGTGAGGCACTCAATCTAAAGTCTTGGTTTTCCTTACCATTCATGGTCTCATTTGTAGGAGCACTAGAGGCCATGCATGTTTTGGTATTTTGTTATCTGGGTAGGATTCTGTGGGCCCAGGGGCTATTATTTCTTTATCCAAAACTATGTTCATTTAGGTCAATCCTGTTTTTTTTTTTTTTTTTTGGTTTTGTTTCTTTGTGGTACTACCACATGAACCATACACAGACACATGCAACACAATCAACAAGAGCTAATTAATGTAGCTTATTGTGTTTAGCTGTAGATGACATTAGTCAACCCCCAATATTTGTCTTATTTTCTCTGTCATATTAAATATCTCAAACTTATTAGTTGTACCAAAAGCACACATTGTTTTCCTTCTAGCAGTAGACAAGTGAAATTATTTCTTGGTAGAAGTTTTAATCCAAACATTGCTTTGAAACAATGCTGTTTGTGCTTGCTTCAGTAGCATATCTACAAAAACAAAGGTGTGACTGTCATGTCAACTTGACACTCAAATATATCTTCTGAATCTATACTTCAAATAAGTGCAAATTCTTCAAATAAAGACAATAGCAAAGTCATATTTTGACATAAATTTTGTGTAACTATCCTGTGTCAAACCCAAAAGCTTTTGCCCAGAAGAGACAGAAAAATATGTATAAATAATGGTTCAACCAGAGAAACAGAATGAGTAGTGTGTGTGTGTGTGTGTGTGTGTGTGTGTGTGTGTGTTTGTGTATTTACCAGGGCTCGAACCCATGCTTTTATACATGATATGCTCATACTTCCTAATGGGCACAATCCCTAGCCCTACATTTTCATGTGTGATGTAGTCATATTTGCCTTGTCTTTCTTTTGTTGCCCATGTTTTTAGTGTCAATCTTAGAGACCATGACCAAAGCATGAAGTTATAATTTCTTATAAAATTTACATAGCTTCAGGCCTTAGTTTATGTTTATTCTCTACTTCAAGTTAATTTTTACATATGGTGTGATGTAAGGATCTAACTTCATTCTTTCAATGTGAACAATAAGTTTTCCTATACTATTTGAAGATGCTGTACTTTCTCCATTGTATAATTTGACACCCTTGTTGAAGACCATTTCCCCATATACAAATCAGTTTATTTCTTTCTGACTGTTCTGTTTCATTGGTCTGTGTGTTGGTATTCATGCCAGTACCACACTTTTAGTTACTGTGGAATTGCAAGTGTTGAAGTTAGAATTTGTGACATCTCTTAGTTCTTCCTTTTCAAGATTGTTTTGTCAATTCATAATATCTTGAAATTCCACGTATTTTTTTCCTATTTAGACAAAAATGAAACTGGGATTTTGATAAGGATTGCACTGACTCTGTACAGCACTGTGAGCTATATGGAAATATTATCAATATGAAGTCTTTCAGTCTTTGAGCACAAGATACCTTATACTTATTTGTGTCTCATTCAATTGCTTTCAACAATGTTCTGAAATTTTGAATATTTGAATCTTGTTATCTTCTTGTAAGTTTTTAAAGTATTTTATTCTTTTTGATGCTTTTGTAATGAGATTTATTTCTTTATTTCTCTTTTTTATTGTTTATTAGTATAAGTACAATCATAATTATTTTTTTATCCTGTAATTCTGATGAATTTTTAAATTAGTTATGACAGTTTTGTGTGGAATATTTATGGTTTTTTTTAGCCTGTGCAATCATGTCATCATCATGAACATAGAATTTTACTACTTCTATTCTAATTTAGTTGTCTGTTATTTCTTTCTCTTGCCTACTTGCTCATAGAACTTTTAGTACACATTTAATAGAAAGGGCAATACTGTACATCTTTGCTACCTTTGTGATCTGAAAGGAGAGGCCTCCAGTCTTTCACTGTTGAGCTTGGCTTCAGCTGTAGCCTTTTATTATATGGTTTTCATTGTGCTGAGACTGTTTCCTTCTACTCCTTGTCTGTTAATTGTTTTTATCATGAATTAGTGTTGAATTTTGTCAAGTGCTTTTCCCTCTGGCATCAGCTGAAATAATCTTGTGGTTTCTGTTGTTCCTCCTATGAATGTAGTACACTGTATTGATTTTTCATATGTTGAAGCAGCTTTTTATTTCAAGAGTAAGTTCTGCTTGAACATGGTATAGAATTGTTTTACTTCTTTTTTTCTTCTTTGTGTGTGTGTGTGTGTGTGTGTGCTGTTGAGGATCAAACCTAGCACCTCATGCAAGTTAGGTGAATATCCTTTTACTGAGTTATATCCCCAGACCTATAATTTTAACAATATGTTGTTGAGTTCAGTTTCTTAGAATTTTGGTGATGATTTTCTCACCAGATTTTTCAAAATTTGTTGGCCTATACTTTTCTTTTCTTGTAGTGTCTGTCTGGCTCTGAGATCTGGGTAATTGTGACCTTGTAGAGTGAGTTTGGAAGTATTCCTTCCTGATATATATATATATATATATATATATATATATTTTTTTTTTTTTTAGAGGTTGAAAACAACATATGGCATTATAAAAAAAATGTATGGCAGAATGGTCCAGTGAAACACTGGACACCCAGGGATTTTCTTTCTTTGGTGGTTATTGACCATTGACAGAAATCTCTTCAAAATTTAAGGGCCTGTGCAGATTTTTTATTTTTTCACATGTTTAGTCTTTGCATGCTATGTTTCTTAGAGAATATTAACTTCTGTGGTATCCATTTTATTGACATAAAATTGCTCATAGTAATTTCTTTAATGTTTCTCATCTTTGTGACAGAAGTTTTAACATATCATCAATTTCTGACTTTAATTATTTGAGCATTCTCCTTTTTTCTTAGTTAATGTAGCTGAGGAATTTTCAATTTTTTAATCTCTTAAAATATCCAGCTCTTTTTTTTTTGATTGTTTTTTTTTTTTTGTATTGTACTCCAACTTTTGACTTTATTTCTACTCTATGTTATTTTCTTCCATTTGCTAATTTATGTTTAGGTTGTTCATCATTTTCTAATGACTTAAAGTACAAAATTGCTATGTTGCTCATTTGAGTTATTTTTCTCCTTAAATGCCAGTGTTTCTGCTAAAAGTTTCCTAGTTTGTCCTGCTTTTCTCCATTTTTTAAATTAAATTTTTATCACTTTAAGGGTTTCTTTTTTGTAGTGATTCTGGGGATCAAGCCCAAGAGCATTATACTTGTGAGGCAAGCTTTTAACCACTAATCCATACCCCTACCTTGGCCATTTTATCACTGTGTTGCCCTGACTGGTCTTGAACTTGTGATAATTTTGTCTCAGCTTCTTAAGGAAATGAATTGTAATCAAGTGCTGCCACACCTGGTTTATAACATACGTTGAGGGACTATTATATCATTCTCTAGTAGGTGAGCACCATGATATTTCATTACATTTGAGAAGGTCATCTCTGGAACATGGGTTGTGAATATATTTTCTTGGTACTAAGGTTACTGAGTTTCCATCCTGTGAATCTAAGAAAGTGTGATTTTTCAGAAGATTTCCATTTGAGGGTCTTTGCATGTTTTCCACCACAGCTAGTCTATGCTTTAAACTTTTATAACTGCCTAATAATTGAGACCTTTCTCTTAGCCTGGAAGTGGTGGGTATATAAGGAAAAGGTTAGTGATTTCATCTAACTTCATAGTGAGTTGTAAAGATATGAAACAAGGGGTGGAAAATAAAATTATTGCCTGCAATTTGGAAGAAGGGGAGAAAAAAAAAGAGCTTTGAACTCAGGGTGTGAATCTTTTTCTACTGGCTTTAATATGGTTGGCTTTGCACTTACATGGGGTGTAGGAAGAAGCTCCTCAGCCAGTCTCTGAGTGTCTCCCAAAAGGAATCTGTCCAGGTTTGGGGGAATTGTTGTGTCCAGGGTGGGAAACAGGGTCCAAGGTTTCATATTCACTTTCTTGATGATATTTCTTCCTATTATTCACCAAGTGAGGCAGGCATCTGTAGGGGCAAATTTTTATCCTTAGGATGGAGAAAGCTTCTGAACTTTTGAAGGACTATCAGTCTAACTATCCTCTTTCTATTTATTTCAGCCAACACTCTTTGGAAACTCATATGAAACACATGAGAATAAATATTCTCTCATAAAATTGAACTCAGCATGCCAAGAAGTGTTTTGTGTCCACCATTTTTCCTTATGGAACCTATTATCTGTGACCCTTAACTGAACATGCTCACAAATGTGTCCTCCCTTGTTAGAGTTTGGATCTGGAATGTCCCCTAGTGTCTCAATGGTTGAAGGTTTTCTCCACCACTGATGGCACTCTTGGGAGGTGTTGGAAACTTTGGAGCTGGGACCTCATAGGAGGAGGTTTGTCAGTAGAGGCCTGTCCTCACAGGGTATGTCTTGTTTCTGGCCCCTTCTGACTCTCTCTGCTTTTCAGCTGTCATGAGCTGAGCAGCTTTTCTCCACCATTACCCTGTTACAATGGGAGGCTCATAGTTATGTGAAAGCTAATGGAAAGCTGACTAACAGAGATAGCCACATGATTTTCCATATGCATCTGTGTAGGCTGTACAAACAAAATCCCACACTTTCTTTGTTGAGCAGAGCATTGTTTTGCAAATAAGCTTAGTGCTCTCCTTACCTGTTGAACATAGTAAATCTTTATCCATTGTTTGGCTTTTTGGTTTTGCATACACAAAGATGAGGACCCATTTTTTTTTTTTTTGGTTATAAAATTGGTAACTTAAAGGGGAGAATTCCCTCAGAGGCTCCCAGGATTTTGCTACTGGACTCACAAGGAGTGAGGCAGAGAACAATGGCAATTTCCCAGGATGCCAGGCCCTGAGATGATAAGGGAAAGTACCATTTCAGAGCCTGATTCAGTGGCCTTGTACCATTGTCATTTTGGGAAAACTTAGTGGCCACTTGGAGCCTGTTGCTTGGAAGTATCCACAGATCAGTGAGTAGTGCTGGGCCCATGAGTGGGCTAATAGGGTTATGACAATCTAGAGAAAGACTGGGAAGGTCAGAGAAGCATGCAAGGGTGAGCCACAGATCTAGAGCATTGTGCCTTTGTCCTGGGATCTGGGAGGTTAAAAAGATACCTGAAGAGGAGGCTAGCCAGGGAGACCTGACCACAAGAAGTCTCAGAAAGGGTCTGAAAGATTTAAAAATAGTATTTCTGTCTTGATTACTGGCAATTAAAAGCTTGGGATATTGAAAGACATTTCCATCCTGAAGATCTGCATCCAAGTAAAGGAACTCCAAAAGGAACTGTGGGTTTTATTTTGTTCTATAGATGGATAGATATTTCAGAACCACCAGATATCTAATTTTATATTTTCAGTGCTCTGAAATCTTTGGACAGTAGACTGAATTCAAAATTTATGTTTGGGTAAAAAACTCTGAAATTTGCACTTTTGACTAACTGTCTTTTCTCCAGCCTTTATGGAATTCATATGAAGGCAATGATACAGAAGAACTTGAAGAAAGAGAGTCTCTCTCATCACTGGTAGATGTTTGACCCATCACCAGTGACAAAAAAAAAAGTTTTTAAAAAAATTGCCTCTTAAATTCTTAGGCATATTTTTTAAACTTTTGTTGCCAGGGACACTGTACCACTGAGTTTAATGTCTAGGCATTTTTAATTTTATTTTGAGATAGGCTCTCACTAAGTTGCTTAGGGCCTTATTTAGTTGAGGCTGGCTTCAAACTTGCAATACTCCAACCTTCACCTTCTCAGTCTCTGGAATGACAAGCACACACCACCACAGCCAGCACTCTAGGAATAATTTTAGTGGTGGTTTCAGTGACTGCTTCACCCTTTCACAGAATTTTCCCCTTCCTTAAATTTTTAACATTGTTGAGTCCATGATTACATTTTATGGCTTTTTTAAAATATTCACTTTTAGGAGGCCATCCTCCCAAGATGGCAGAGTAGAGGAAGGAGGAGCTTCCCTTGTGCTCTGCTGTTTAGAATTTGAATGACAGAAATAAGGCTTCATAATGAAGCTACTGTATGAAGAAAACCATTATAAATCATTATTTGTATGTTCAAGATTTAGAGAATCCCAGAGATTCTAGTGCAGTGAATAAAAGATATAAGAAACTACACTAAGACCTTGCAGCAACACTGGTGTTATGTCACTACAAAGGAAGGGGAAAACAAATGTGAAAGAGAAACACAATAGAAAAATTGGCACACAAAATGTGCTCTGTGTTTCTCACTTTGTAGGTGAGAAGGAGACCCAGCTTGAGGGGATTATACTGATTCTTGTTCCTATGGGAACTTGAGAGTCCTTAACAAATGTTTTCATCTGTCTCAGCCAGTGTTTATATATGACCTAAAGCATAGCTCTCAAATCACAATCCCAAAGCATTCCCATGAATAGTGGATCCAAGGGGATTTGGGACAGAGATACAGAAGAAAATGTATCCGGTTTGCTCTTTAAGGCCACTGACACATGAATGACAACCAGAAAAGCATCAGGGAACTTGTGCAGGCAGGAGTACATAAGGTAAAAGAAGACTGATTACAATAGAGACAGAAGAGTGCAATCCAATTTCCTTTAGAGCTTTGTGGCACCAATGATCAACTGCAAAGGGTAAGGGGAGATTTGATCAGGTGGGTGGAATTACATTGGGGATGAAGACTTGGAAACCCAAATTTGGGTGGTAGATGGGATACAGGAACCCTGCCTTGCACCATCCACCCAGAGGTCTATCAATCCACACTGAGTAGAACTCTAAAGACAATAGAGTCCTAGATGCCCAGGTGAGCTTAATTTCTACTCTGCCCAGGGGTGCAAGGATTTAATCTCTCCAGAGTACTTACCCCTAACAAAGGTCCAAAGGCACACTTCCAGCTATGAAGAGGTCTGGTCAAAAGCCCAGTAAAAGATTCTTTAAGTTCCATATCCCCTGTACTGACTGTGCATAAGCAGAGAAGTTGAGAGCAGGTTCAACAGGCTGCACATCCAATTGACTCCAGCAGCTGGAGAGGCAAAATTAACAAAAGAAAGTTGGGCTGAAACTTACCTAGTCTTGACTCCTTCTAAGAGGCACAGTAAGGGACAGAAAGATAGTTTGGTATAGAAAGTAAATACAGAACTTCAGGTACCTCAGTGGGAAATTTTCAATATTTTTTTTTTTTTTAACCACCAATAGCATTTTATTTGGAAATTTCTATGTATTACATAGGTATTTACTTCCTCTCATCCCTACTCCTACCCCAAACCTCATAAAGATTTAAAAAAAAAAAAGTACAAAAATCTCTCATCCGATTTCTCTAAAGTCTTAGGTTAAAAAACATAAGCGGTGCTTTTCCTTGAGGGTGCTGCTCTGAGGAAAATGCGGTCCGTCCTGTGCTCACTACAGACTTCTTCTCCTTCTGGGGAAAAAAATGGTCAATGCCTCAGCTTCCTTCTAATAAATTCCTTTCTCAATTATTAAACATTATCATTCCTCACTTGGCACCTTCTTAGAAACTTGATTGTTGGATGCATTTTTCATTTGGCAAAAATTCAATGTGGCTTTGTGTGGGATGTTTAAGCATAAGAAACAGCAGTGTTGATGTTCTGGTTTTGAGAGGGAAAACAGAGAGACGCATACGTTCCCTGGAAGAACAAATGTAGGAGACGAAGATGGGGTGTGCAGGGTTAACAGGGCTGATAGACACTACTCGGTTTGAATTCTGTGGCTGTCAGCTACCAGAGACTGTAGTGTAGGCCAGAATATAAATCTCTTCAAGAACAAGTTTGTTTAGGCTCTGTGAGATGACACAGCCTGCTTCATTTTGTTCCAAGTGTATCAGAGCAGACATGCACAGCAAGGAGAAGTATGGGTCATCCACAGGGGGCAGAAACCTGTAAATAAACATATGGAGGCATTTCTGCGAATGCCCCGTCAGTCCAGGCACTAGGTGAAGAAAAGAGAAGCATTCTATTAAAGTACACTTCGATCCTAACTCACCCAAGGCCCCTGGCTTCTTAGAGCCAATATATTCAAGGCCAAAATTAAGCTGAGTTACATGTCACTTGGAAGCTGGTTTGATGGGGCCACTGCAGAAGACTTGGCTTTGCCTACGAGGCAGCGAATCTACCCAGAAGGGTATGCCTTGATGATCTTCACGTCGTCCACAGGGCGGTCCTGGGAGTTTGTTTCCACCATTCCCACTCGATTTACCATTCCTATGCCCTGGCACACTCGGCCAAAAATGGTGTGTTTGCCATCAAGCCACTGGGTGGGGGCAAGAGTCACAAAGAACTGGCTGCCATTGGTGTCTGGCCCTGCATTGGCCATTGCAAGAATTCCAGCCCCAGTGAACTTCAAGTCTGGATGAAGTTCATCTTCAAACTGTTTGCCATAGATAGATGCACCACCTCGACCTGTCCCTGTTGGGTCACCGCCCTGGATCATGAAATCTTTGATGATTCTGTGGAATTTGGTGCCATTGTAGTAACCCCGACGAGCCAACTCAGCAAAGTTCTTACAGGTCTTCGGAGCGTGCTTCCAGTACAGCTCCAGGACAATGATTCCCATGCTGGTCTCCAAGTAAACGTTGGGCGGCTGCCAGGAGTCTGGGGGAATGGCCGCCATAACGAAGCCGGCGGACTCCTCCTCTTTCAATATTTTTAATAAAGAATTTTTACAAAAGCAAGAGAAGCTACTTTCACATCTGGCAAAATAGTTTTAAGCCCAAATTAGTCAGAAGAGAAAAAGAAGGTCACTTTATACTTGTTAAGGGAATCATTCAACAAAGAGAGGTAGTTATTTTAAATACTAATGCCCACCAAATTTGTAAAGCTCCATACATAAAACAAGACCTACTTAATATAAAGAATAAAATAGACTCTAGTACAGTAATGAGGGATGACTTCAACACATCTCTTACACAAACAGATAGGTAATCCAGACACAAACCAAGTAAAGTCTTTTCAGAACTTAAAAAATACAATTAATCTAATGAATATAAGAGATATTTATAAAATATTTCATACATTAATATCTAAATTTATTTTATTCTCAACTGCAAATGTATCCTTTGCAAAAATAGACTATATTTTATGACACCAAATAAATCTTAGGAATTACAAATATACAGAGGTAATTCATTGCATCCTATCAGTTCATAATGGAAAAAAAATAGAAATTAGTAATGAGATAAAAACAAATAATTTCAATATCTGGAGATAAATTATAAGCTTTTAATGATGAATGTGATCATAGAAGAAACCAAGGGAGAAACACAAATTCTTAGAAGTAAATGAAAACAGAGATACAACATATCAAAATGTCTGAGACAGTATGATGAAATTTTTAACAGGCCATTTTTTTTTGAAATGGGGTACCTACATTAAAAAAATAGAAGGATCCTAAAAAAAATATATAATTTTACATCTCAAAGCCCCAGAAAAGGAAGAACAAACTAATTCCAAAATCAGTAGAAGACAGAAAATTCTTAAGATCAAAGCCAAAATTAATGAAATTGATAATGAAAAAGATACCAAAGATCAAAGAAGTGCAGAGTTGGTTCTTTCAAAAGATAAATAAGATTGAGTATCTCCAACCAAAAGATAGAGAAGACCCAAATCATCAAACTTAAAAATGAAGAAGAAGATATCACCACAAACACTTCTGAAATCTAGAGAATCATTAGAAATTATTTTGAAAATATATACTCCAATAAATAGGAAAACCTAGAAGATATTGACAAACTTCTACACACATATGATCTATTCAAATTGAACCATGAAGATGTAGAAAATCTAAATCTACCAATATCAAGCAGTGAGGCAGAAGCAGCAAGTAAAATTTTTCCAACAGAGGAAAGCTCAAGATCAGATGGATTCTCAGCTGAGACTTCCAAACTTTTAATGATGAACTAGTGCCCCTTCACTGAAAAGGAAAACACTCACTGGATGCAGTACTGCACATATATAATCCCAGCAGCTTGGGAGGCTGAGGCAAGAGGATCGCAAGTCCAAAGCCAACATCAGGAGTATAATAAGACTGCATGCAACTTAACAAGACCTTGTCCCCAAATAAAAAGTAAAAAAAAGGACTGGGAATTTGCTCAGTGGTTAAGCACACAGGCTTCAATCCATGGCCACCCACCCACTAACCCAAAAACAAAACAAAACCAAAAAAAATAATGCCAAACTTCCTCTAATGATTCCTTGAAATAGGAAGGGAAGAAGCACTCTCAAATTTTTTATATAAAGCCAATCTCATACTGGTGTCAAAACATGACAAAAATACATCAAGGAAATAAACTGCAGGGGCTGGGGATGTGGCTCAAGTGGTAGCGCGCTCGCCTGGCATGCGTGCGGCCCAGGTTCGAACCTTAGCACCACATACAAACAAAGATGTTGTGTCCGCCGAAAACTAAAAAATAAATATTAAAAAAATTCTCTCTCTCTCTCTCTCTCTCTCTCTCTCTCTCTCTCTCTCTCTCTCATCTCTCTCTCTCTTTAAAAAAAAGATATAAACTACAGACCAATATTCATGATCACATAAGCACAAAAATCCTTAATAAAATATTAGAAAAACACATTCAAAAACATATCAAGAAAATAATACACCATGATCAAGTGAATTTCATCCCAGGAATGCAAAGTTGGTTCAACATACACAAATGGATGAATGAAATTCACCACATAAATAGAATTAAGAGCAATAATTAAGGCAGAAAAAGCCTTTGACAAAATATAGCACCCATACATATTAAAAACTCTGGAAAAACTAGGGATAAAAGGAATTCACCTCAACATTATAAAAGATACATATGACAAATGCAAAGCAACAACATCAAGCTGGATGAAAAAATTATGAAAATGTTTTCTTTAAATCAGGAACAAGACAAAGATGTCTGCTCATCAATCTTATTTAATAGAGTTCTTGAAACTCTAGTCATAGCACTGTGGCCAGTGAAGGAAATTAAAGAGATACAAATAGGAAACAGACAAGTCAAATTATTTCTGTTCATGACATGATCCTATACCCACAAGAGTGCAAAACTCCATCAGAAGCCTTTGGAGCTGATAAACAAAATTATCAAATCAGCGGAATACAAGATCAGCATACTGAAATCAATAGCTTTCCTATACTTGAATAATAAACCAGATAAGAAAGAAATCAGGAAAATTATTCCATTCACAATGACCTCGAAAATTTTGGGAGGGGGGATGCATATAATCAAGATGCATGAAAGGAAATGAAATTAATTGAAACTCCTATTCTTCACCCTGAACAAAACTCAACTCAAACTGGATCAAAGACTTAAGTAATAGAATAGAAACCCTGTGCCTAAAAGAAAAAAAAAAGTAGGTGCAAATCTTCACCATTTCAGCATAGGAAATGACTTTCTTACCAAGATTCCTAAAGCACAAAAAGTAAAATCAGGAATCAACAAATGGGATGGATTCAAACAAAAAATCTTCTTTGCAGCAAAGGAAACAATAACCCAAGGAGAGAGCCTACAGAATGGGACAAAATCTTTACCACATGAACCTCAGATAGAGCACTAATCTCCAGGATATATAAAGAATTCAAAAAACTTAACACCAAAAAATAACAAATAACCCAGTCAATAAATGGGCAAAGAAAATCAACAGACACTTCACATAAGAAGAAATACAATCAATCACAAATACATGAAAAAAATGTTCAACATCTTTAGCAATTAGAGAAATGCAAATCAAAGATACTCTAAGATTTTATCTCACCTCTGTCAGAATGGCAATTATCAAGAATACAAGAAACAATAAACATTGGCAAGGTTTGTGAAGAAAAAGGTACAATCAGACATTCCTTGTGGGAAAGAAAATTGGTGCAACCATTGTGGAAAGTTGTATGGAGATACCTCAGAAAATTTGGAATGGAACCATCGTTTGAACAACTTATCTCACTCTTTGTTTTATACCCAAAGACTTAAAATCAGCATATTACATTGATGCATCCACACCAATGTTTATAGCAGCTCAACTCACAATAGCTAAACTTGGAACCAACCTAGGTGCCTTTCAACAGATGAATGGATAAAGAAAATATGGTGTGGGATTCTATAACATGTACAACTAAAAGAATGAGAAATTATACTCCACCTATGATGATGTATTAAAGTGCTTTAAATGTCACAAATAACCAATTAAAACAAATTTTTAAAAAAGTTTCTGCCCAACAAATGAAAGAAACATAAAGAGAGAGCCTACAGAATGTAAGAAAATATTTTCCAGCTACTCTTCTGATAAGGGCTTAATATCCAGAATATATAAATAACTCAAAAAAACTTAACACTAAAAAACCCAAATAACCTAATCAATAAATGGCAAAATAAGTAAACAGACATTTCTCAAAAGAAAAAAAAATACAAATGGCCAAAAATACAAGTAAAAATGTTCAATATTCCTAACAATCAGGAAAATGCAAATCAAAAGTACATTGAGATTTCATCTCACTCCATTTAGAATGGCAATCATCAGGAATACAATATTAATAAATGCTGAGGAGGAAGTGGGGGGAAGTGTAAACTCATATATTGTTGGTGGGTTATATATTAGTACATCTACTCTGAAAAGCACTATGGAGAATCCCCAAAAGACTAGAAATGGAACAACCACATGATGCAGCTATTTCATGTATTTATATTTATCCATAAAGAACTAAAATCAGCATACTATAGTGATACAGGGGCCTCAATGTTTAGAGCAGTGAATTCATAAGAGTCAAGTTATGAAACCAGCCCAGGTGCTTATCAACAGATA
>NW_026694200.1:0-5640 GCF_021218885.2 Marmota monax | reverse complement strand
AATGGATTAAGTAATGACTATGGGTAATGGTGATCATGGAGTCTCATAGGCAGTGCTGGGTTTAAATCCTGGCTACACCACTTCCTCAGTTTCATTAGCTTCTGGAGGATATAATACCTTCCCTGCTCCTTATGGTATAGTGGTGGGGGGAATGAAATCATCACTGTGCATAGATAAGGTGGCATTGTAAAAGAATAAAAGATTTCTCAGTTCTGCTCCACCCCTCCAAAGAGCTAAAGTCCCTGCTCACCTGCCTTCCTCTTCGTGTAAGATGTTATGTTGGGTGTGAAGTAAGAAGTGGTACGCCAAGCCGGCGGCCCACACCAGGCAAAATGACATGTGGACTGCAGAGACACTCTTCCAAATAAAGTGACCTAAAAATACATATCTTGATGACTTGTTTGTGCTTGTATTGTCATAATCTGCTTTTAAGAAAGGCATTCAGAGACAACAACAACAACAACAACACTTCCTTTTTGAGGGACAACATAGGTTAGAGCATTAATTGTAAACATCAATGGACTGTTCTTGGTTGGTTGCCTAGCATCTCTCCTTCCTATGATGCCTAACCTTATTTTCTTTGGGGATCCATCCTTCTCACACCCCTAGTCCATGTGTGCCAGCAAACTGGACCTTAGCTAGGACCTTAGGCACAGTGATTCGGCTCAGGATAAACAGATGACGCATCAGGGTCAATAACAAAATTCTGAGATGTTCGTAGGGTGCAGAAACAGAACATCCATTCTGTTGGACTTAGTGTCCTGATGCAGTGAACAGGGAGCTGCAGAGGTAAGGTCAGATCTGCAGGTGGTGGAAAGAGAGATGGAGAGAAGTTCTGGGTCCACCACCATCTGCAGCCTTTCCAGCAAACTGTACCAGTATGTTTCTTCTTAGGTCACAGCACTTGGGAGTTGTGTTCCTTCTGGTTTAGAACTAAAGCAGCCCTAATCAATTCCCCTTAAAGATGCAGACACAGATCTAAGGGCCTATAGGAAGAGCCCGGAGCTTCCAGGGATTTAGAATTTTTCAACATGGCAATCATTAGTCTTTCTTCTAAAAGTATCTGAGAACTTCCAGCCCTACTAGTTAGAAGCTGTTGTAGAGAAAGTAAAGAATAAAAAACAAACAAACAAAAAACCCACGCACACACATTTTTTTTTTTTCATTATAAGATACTGTTGCATCGCGTTAGGTAGTCTATAGGCAATACAAACCAGTTATTAAAATAAACCAGTTATTTTAAGTTCATTTTTTACATATATACGCCCCCGGGATATACCCATATCTATCTATCTATATCTATATCTATATCTATCTATCTATCTATATATATATATATATATATATATATATAGAGAGAGAGAGAGAGAGAGAGAGAGAGAGGGAGGGAGAATCTTAAGAAGCTGGTTCCAGAATAAATATATGACAAAGCTCTGCTTTACAGTCATTCTTTCATTCAGCAACCATTGAGTACCTTCTGTATGCCTGGCCATATAATTAAGGACTGAATACTTGTGTCTCCCTCAAATTCACATGTTGGAACCCTAACCCTTGAGGTGGTAGTATTAGGAGATGGGCGTTTGGGAAGTAATGAGTTCATAAAGGTACAGCTCTCATGACTGGGATTTGTGCCCTTATAAAAACAGATCTTAGAAGTTTTCTTTGTCCCTTCTACCATGAAGGGAGGACTCTCATCAGACACCAAATTTGCTGGTGCTTTAATCTTGGACTTTCCAGCCTCCGGAACTGGGAAAATAAATTTCTATTGCTTATAAACTGCCTAGTCTTTGATACTTTTGGTATAGCAACCTGGAAGGATTAAGACTTGTATACATTTAGGTTTATGCAAAAGCATATGATATAAACCTACTTGTAAGAAGTGTAGTAGGAAGAAATATAAAAATGTACAATACATTGCTACAGGTACTACGATGATATTTAAGGAGATTAGAAATGATATATATAGAGATTTATGATACACATTATAAACAATTTATTCATAAGTGGCACCTCATACATATAGATGTTAAATAAATTCAAAGTAAGAAAATAATTCATGGGAGTGATATTACCCTACAAAGAACTTGTAAGGAAAATGAGTTCACAAAGGGTTATAAATAATAAACATATAGTAGGCATTGATTGCCACCGAGTATGAGAACACAGGATAAGCATTTATGTCTGTGCTGGTTTTGTATTAGTTTGGTGGCTTAAGAAATCAATGCAGTGATTGCAATTCTTCTCTCTTATGGGCTAAATGACATAACCACTATTCTATGTCAGCATAAGAAGTCTTGGGTTCAAACTGATAAAGAATAGCTTACTATTTCAAGTCCTTGTGAAGTTTTCCTAAGACTGGTAAGGATGATCTAGATTAGCATTAGCCCCTTCTTGTTATCAGAAATGAGAAGAAATCCCTAGAGAGTCCTGTGCTTTTCCTGGGAGATTAGCAGGTAGTTTAGCACTGTTACAAGAAAATCTGATTTGCTGAATCTCTATTCAGAATCCAGCAGTCATACCTGTGACAAGAGGGTTAACTCCTACAAGCAGGGTCAGTACTGCAGGTACAGCATATACCACCTGTTAGCAAAAAAAGAGGAGATATATGGGTTAAGGTGTATGCCCAGCATATGAGATGTTCAGATATATCTAGGAATAAAAACAAAGATGAAATTAGCCGTTATTCACCTCTAGGTTTCAGAATGAATTGCTTGTATAATCTGATGACCGTGTTGGGTTGTAATTTTACCCTCAGCTATGTCAGGAAAGGCTCATTCATCTTCAAGCTCTATCACTGAGCATAAAATCTGGATCTTAAGACACGTGGACTCCCCAGTGTCTTCTGAGAAAATCTGAGGCCCAAATGTGTGGGAAACCAACCTCAACCTCTCAAGTACATGACTGAGTTAACTCTCCTGCTGGGCGATGTGGCGTCAGGCACCCATGCTGCAACACTGCCCTGCTCTTCTAGGGTTCGAGTGACTGTCTTCGTGCCCGGGCATATCTTCCTATAGCCCCATGGGTGGAGCTATGCTCACCTGTTCCTTTGTAATATAACCCCTTGCCCTGTTTAGGGTAGAATCTTCCATGAAAGTGCCTTGTGTATATCCCCTTCTCTTACTGTGCCCTTGGGTGTGGCCTACCCAGGTGTCAGTCAACCTGCTGACAGTGGACATCATGAAGATACACTCAGTCCCCTGAAACCTGACCCCTTCTCCTCTATAAAAGGGGTCAGTGCATGTTCTCTCTCTCTCTTCCTGCGGACCCTTAAGGTCAGAGGAGCCGTCACAGCGACCCCAAAGAAAAAGGTATTTGTGTCTCTTGTGTGGTTATTTTGCACAGCCCAGTTAACCCAATTTTCCTGGAGTGACCCCTTGAGCCTTTTAGTTGCAAACAGAAACCTGGCACAAATGAGCTTCCCCACTTATATAAAAGAAATATTCTTTGAAAAGTAGAGCAGGGACAAGCCATGATTAGCTAGATGGCCCTGCTGGGATGGACCAATAGACCATCTCTGTGAGACCACATCAAATATTCTAAAAATGTACGGGTTGTATCCAACATTAAGATCAGGTTATTTTGGAAACAGGTAAGTTGTTTGAAAATTAGAAGACTGGCCCTAAAGAAGCCCTGTTCCCAAGCCTCATTCGTAGCAAGCAGACTCTGGCCAAACTTACTACCGTGTATTTGCGTCCCATGACTCAGAGAGAAAGTAGAAAAGGTAGTCTTATAAGAAGCATGGGAACTTTCCCAGAAATGTAGTTGCTTACCCACATCAAGTGCAATGCTTATGTCAAAACTTTAGTTTATTTGGAAGTTGTGAGAGCTGTACATTTTACATGATTTGTTTTCATTTTAAAAGTGTCTGTCTTGTGCTTGGGCAGAGAGAACTTTTGGATTACAGATCCTGTGTTCATCTTTCCTAACAGTGATATTTGCAAATCAGGTAATCTCTTAAGGTGGAGGATCATGCTACTTAAGGTTACAACAGCACTGTCCAAACTTTAATGTGCATAGGAATCACGTGGAGATCTTCTTAAAATTACAGATTCTAATTCTGGAGGTTTGGAGGAGGGCCCAGGATCCTGCTACTCTAACAAGGTCCCATGGGTGCTACTGCTGTTTTACCAAAGACCACACTTAGAGAAGTAAGGGGTTAGTTTTCTCCCTTGGAAAATTACATGATAGCTACAGATACAGAAATAGAAGAAAGAGAGACAGAGGGAGAGAAAGATAAACATAAACATCATGTTTGGCAGAGATTTTTAAAATATTCATTCAATGTATTGGAGATCTGTCATAAATAGATTAAGCAGGCTAAAACCTTATTTCAGTGTATGGAAACATAGGAACAAAACAGTCCTTTAAATAACAGTTTGTCGTGGCAGTTGTGACACATGAATCCTTATTTAGATGCTTTTCTCTGTCTTGAATTAGATAAAAAATTATGGAGAGCAGAAAGACTGAAAATAACTGTTTCTAGTACACAAGTTAAAACTGCATAATAAAAGTAATCATGAACTCAGTAGAACCCACTTGAAATGGTCTTTTATATTTTTGCTGGAATTAAAAAAAATAACGAAGGGTATCATGTTATTCATTTGCAATAATTAGTTTAATTCAACACACAGTTAGTACCATTGCAGTCATTTCTAATATGGCTCTCCCTTGTCCACCTGTCCCTACAAAAACCGTTTTCCCAGTCTCTTTTACAGCTCTGAGTGTTCATGTTCCAGCAATGAAATATAAGGAGACATCTTCCAGGGGTAAGGCTAATAATATACAAAAAGCATTTAGCAACAGTATGTATGGATGCTGCCCAATCAGAATGGAGCCCTGACAATATGTAATACTGATATGTACAAGTTGCCTAAGGGACTTATTGGAAAACATTTTTTTTTTCTCTCATAAAAGTGAAGAAAGCACAGGAGAAAAGCTTATTTTGCTCTGCTTTGCTTCTTCCTACTTGGGATACACTTTTCTGGAGATGAGATGTTTGCAGAGTTGCAGCAGCCATTCTCTAAACATGAGGATGGAAGAAAATTCAGACTGTTGATGACACTGTTGATCAGCTACCTCCGGACTTCTTAAGCGAGATATTCTAATCAGATTTTCCATTCTAAGGAACGCAGAAATGAGTTGGATGCAGTACCAGCCCGCCAGGTACACTGACCTAGTAATTGTTCATCTGTGCATCTATTTATTCTCCCATCCATTTAAGGGTCAATGCAGAAAGAATTTCTATAATGGAGGCTCTATGTTAGGTTGCCTAAAGGGTCTCAAGGAGAGGACTGTCCTTGTCCTCCTGGGATACAAAACCAACTGTAATGCAAAACTGAATGTGTTGGTGCCATAATAGGGTGCAAAGGAAGAATGATCAGAACCTTTGGGAAGGTGGCAGATTTTGTCAGATGAAATATCATCTGGGGACAGACAGTCCTGGAAGCTTGGGTAGAATATGACATACAGAAATTCTAGGGTCAAGGTACAGTAACCATCCTTGCTGGGCCATGATTGGAAGGTGGGCTGAGCCATACTATAATGGACCTCAAATCCAAATTGGGGAGTTCTGACTTAGATTGGGAAGTGACACTGGGCAAAATTCAGATGTTTGAGGAAATGTAATAGATGATCTCCCTC
>NW_026694199.1:0-6943 GCF_021218885.2 Marmota monax | reverse complement strand
CAAGATAGTGATTCTCCTCCCTCAGCCTCCCAAGTCCCTAGCATGACAAAAGAAATGTGCCTTCACACCTCACTTATTGCTCAGCTTTCAAAAGAAGGATGATGTATGTGGCAGTGGTGGCAAAATGTGAAGGTCAGCCTCAGAAGTTTGGTAACATTCTGTCTTAAAACTGAAAAACAAAATGACTGGGGATATCTCTCACTGGTAAGGCAACCCTGGGTCCAAACCCCAGAAAAAAAGAATATTCTCCAATAACACAGATGAAGCTGGAGGACTTCATGCTAAACGAGGTGATCCAGGCACAGAAATACATTGCATACTCTATGGGCAGAGTCTGGAAGAAAAGAAAATGGATGTGTAGGGAGAGCCTGGTGGTTATCAGGGAGCATCATCAAAAATATAACATCATATATTGGAAATTCCAAAGACAGAATTCTGTTTTTAGTACAGAATTAGGTAATTATGAGATATGATGGGTCTTATTATCACATAGCAATTGCACATATTAGTGGGAATCAGTGTGATGGTTTTATATATGCATATACATGTATCCATAATATCCAAATACCCTCTTCTACCCTTGATGCCCCCACACACTCCTCAGCCATACTAATCCTATTCCACTTTCACATGATTTTATTTCAGTTAACGTATCTGAGATGTGACACTTTTTGTGTGTATATTTCTTCACTTAGCATGACCTTATCCAATTGCATCTATTTTGCTGACCATTAGAGGAGTTTGTTAGTGTTGATGACTGAGTAATATGCCATGGTGAATATATAACATACTTTCTAGTGGACAAGTTAAATTGCTTACCTACATCACTGACTTTTCTCTGGATGTATATTGTTAAACATACTGTTATTGAACTTGAATTAATATAACAAAAGAGAAATAACTGCAAAGGAATGAAGAAACTGGGAGTGGGGGCACATACCTGCAGTCCCAATGGTTTGGGAGGCTAAGGCAGGAAATTCACAAGTTCAAAGTCAGCCTCAGAAAATTAGTAGGGACCTATATATTTCAGTGAGACCCTGTTTCTAAATAAAACTTTTTTTAAAAAAGGACTGGGGAAGTAGCTTTGTGGTTGAGTGACAGTGGGACCAATAACTAGTACAAAAAAGAATAAGGAAAACAAGGAAACTGTCCTGACCTGATTTTATCAATTCAAAAGAAGTCAAGGCATAAAAAAATTATGTCTGTACTATAAGTTTATTATTACAAAGGTAATATGCTCTTCTCTTTGAAGTTTTAACAAAGTGCAACAATTTGAGATCACACAGTAAATTATATTACATGGAAAAACTGCTCTTGTGCAAACAATGTATTGAAACATTAGCTGGCTGTGCCGGTACATGACTATAATTCCAGTGTCTTTGAAGGTGAGTTCAGAGCCAGCCTCAACAACTTAGCAAAGCACTAAGCAACTCAGTGAGATACTGTCTCTAAAAAACAAGATCTGGGATGTTGCTGAGAGGTTGAGTGCCCCTGGGCTCAGTCCCCAGCACCAAAAACAAAAAGAGAGCAGAAGAATAAATAAAACATTAGATTGCTGAATATTGATGATTTCACTGTTCCAAATATTTGGGCACATACTCCCAAGTTCACTTCATCATCAATTTATAATTGAATTCTCTAGTTATTTGTGAGAGTAAAGAGAAAGAGAGAGATGGTCCTAAACTCACCATTCCTTTGCTAGTTTCTGCCATAAGCAAGGCAAGGAGTTCTGACAATTGTGATACCCAGATCACTAAGGACTCAGTCCTTTCTCTTCATGCAAGGATGCACCTTGAGGAGTGGATGTGGCTTGACTGCTCAAGTGGGGAAGAGGTAAGAGGGACATAATGGCTTGGGTGTGTGGGTGGGGTGTGATAATGATGACTTCTGACCAAATCCTATCCATGATCATCTTTTAAAAATGCACCCACTAAATGGTTTATTTTCATATATTTCTTCTGTGATCCTACAGTTAAATGTGAGGGAAACTGTTCTCCATACCCAGGTAGCTTAGCATTGATTTTCTCAGTCTGCTGCCTCACAATTTGAAATACCTAGTCCCCCTTCCTCAGAGCCTTGACCTCATGTCTCTTTTGCTTATATTTTTTAATATCTGGGAAATCTTCAAATTCTAAGTTGCAGGTGAATCCACATTTGATGTTCCACTTCCAAGGATAAGGATAGACATTTTCTCTCATTGTGGCTTCTACCTTCTACTCACAAAAATGGTACATTATACATGTTTGCAAATCTAGATATTATCCTGAGCCAACCTGTAATATTAAAGTCAGTAATGTAACCCCTGGGGGAGGGAGCTCAGTGGTAGATCACCTGCCTAGCATGTGTGGGGCACTGAGTTCAATCCTCAGCACCACATAAAAATAAATATATAAAATAAAGGTACTCTGTCCACTACAACTAAAGCAAACATAAAAGACCATAATCCCTGCCAGGGGTTGTGATGGAACATGCACGTAACCCCAGCTGCTTGGGAAGCCAAGTCTGAAGGGTTACAACTTTGAGTCTAGCCCTCACTAACTTGATAGGACCATATCTCAAAGAAAAATAAAAATGGGATGATGATAGAGCTCACTGGTAAAATACACCTAGGTCATATCCTCAGGACCACCACAGGGGGAAGTTTTTAATTCCTGTCTTCTTTCTATGAAGTTAAAGTACTCACAAGCAAGGAGGTGGCTTAGGGATGATGTTATATTTTCTAAAAACAAGTGATGTTAAATGTCCAAGTGTCCACATTTCTTGAAAAATTCCCAAGCATTTCACTTTTGATATTATGGTCATTAGAACTATCTCTTTAATTTTATGTTTGCTATTTATTTTCTTATGCACATAAACAACTGACTGATCTTGAATTTTGTTACTGTTCTGAGCTCATCTGTTGCTTCTCACAGTAATTAATTAACTCCTACCTTAAATATATCCATTTAAAACCACTTCTATTTCATACCTTATTTTGTAAACCAAAAATGCGAGAAAGCAGGAAACACAAGTAAGTTGCAATACCCCTTTGACAAAGGCAGATACTGGTGAGAATATCAGGAAAACTATTCCCTACAAGTCAGAAACCAAGACAACAAGACCATAGTCTGCCACAAACACATTGCCAGGCAAGGAGATGAGAGATTCACCAGCCATCAAACTTCCTGTTCTCAATTTAGAAGAAGACAGATTCAGGAAATAAATCCACCCATCTCCAAAAGAAATGTGCCTTCACACCTCACAATTTTTTTTTAAATGTCACATTTAGCTTAAGAATATTTCTTATGGCATAAGTTATGAGACAGCCTAAACAAAAGAGGGGCTATGTCCTCAGGGTAGAATATCATTCACATCTCTGATGAATTGCAAATTAGGAGAAAAGCATGAAATAGTAAATACTTCATGTTGGAGTTGTCTGCCCAAGGTCTTGCTGTTTTTTGTTTGTTTGTTGTTGTTGTTGTTGTTTGTTTCGTTTTTAACAATAAGCTGGTAACCTTCAACCATATTTTGGAAAAGATTTGCACCACTTTGACAAAAACTACCCTGCTTTACCAACTGTCACATTAGCATGAGCATTTGGTCACATGGTTAATTTAAATTGCAGAAAATAGGGAGAAATCCAAGATGTGGGCTAGAGGGAGGCTGCATGCTGTGTGACCTAAGATTAAGATTAAAGCAGTGGAAATACTGTTTCTGAGAGTTCTTAGAGGACCCCTGACTGCTTCTCCAATGCAGGAATCCTGGCAATAAAGCCCACACAGTTCCTCTAGCCACCGTGCACAAGGAGGTCCACAAGCATGGGCAACCACACAGGACTCCTAGCTGCCCACCATGCAGGAATCCTGGTGGTCACTGCCCTGGAGGATCCCCAGTACCACTCCTGTGTAGAGCCCCATTACCAACGTGGGACACCCCTAGTTGCATCCATCTTGGGACACTGCACATCTGCCATAGTCTCCTACATGTGATGGCCTGCACCTGGGGACACTGGACAATGTCTGGAGATAGCTGCCACTCACAACACTGCATGCCACAGAGCTGGATCCCAGAACATGCCACCCAATGCCACCATCAGGCCAGACACAAACAACACCCTATCCCTGAAATCAGTTGTGTCCAACTTGGAACAACTTTGTTGCCATCTTCAGTTAGGGCAAATCCCAGCTTGGGAGACAGGCTGGGGCCTAGAAGCAATATCAAGGTAATTATAGTCCCCAAATCCCCCCTTCTCCCCAGGAGCCACTAACCCCACACACTGCTTGCAGCCACATGACCAGTCCATAGCTTACAGAGCTTGGTACTCATCTGCACCACAGCTCTCCACAACAGGTGTGCAGCCCCCAGGTCACACCCACAAAACCTCTGGGGAGAGAGGTTATTGATTGGGAAGTAGAAATGGAGGGCTGAGTGAGAGTTCAGAGACTAAATAAGAGGCCAGGAATTGTGATGTCTCCAGGTGGGCCCCAAAGGAGATCCTTAGGGTACAGTCTCCCATGGGGACTGGCAAGTGCTACACACCAATTCCAGGAACTCCACCCGCAAGACCAACACTCCCACCCTAATAACTTTCACCATCCTGAGGATGGAGACACCAGCAAACAGAAAACCCAAACAAATAGGTGAGAAAAAAAGCAGGAAAAATACTGAACTCCAAAAAAAAGAAAAAACAATCATGTATCTTCCTTTGATAATTTTTCCCCTCCTTTGTCTCTCTCTTCTCCCGCCCTCACATCCCCAACATTTTTAAAACCAAGAACTTTTCATAGATTAGGTTACTGAGGTCTGGGAGGCCTGAATAGTATATTACAGTTTTGTTGTATATTCTTTTATCTCCTATTTCTACATTTTTCATTTCTTAAATTTTCTGGTTGTTTTTTGTATTCTCTCTACTGTCTTCATACTTGTCTCCCCAAAATCACTTCCTCTCTTTTCTCATACTACTATCAAACTTCTTTTCATTCCTCTTTCACTCTTCCTATGATCTATTAACTCTATATCCTCACCATCCACCTCCTTAACATTTCATCCTACCCTATTCCTGGATCTCTTTGTCCACCACTAGAAACTGCAGACCCTTTTGCAAACCTACTGTTTATATTGTAGATAATAATTGAACTCACCATTTCTGTGTATTATGACAAAGTCATAACATCTTAATAGCAGCTATTTGGTTTAAGGCTGCATATCATTTCTATTGGGACCTGTGTGTATTAATTCCCCCTTAAAGGAGAGGTATTGGAACCCTGCAGGGACACTATAAGCTTCCAGGGTAAAAACTGTAACACCTTGAAAACACAGAGCTAGAAGGTAAGATACATGAACAACATGAGAAACTAAGGGAAGAAAGTGCCCCAAACAAAGATGCTACATTATTGGAATCCATGGCCAGAACAGCAGGAGAAATGATAGAGGAGGAGTTGAGGACATACATAATTAAAGTGTTCTCAGAATTAAGGGTTATGCAAGAGAGCAAGTACAGGCAAGCAAAGGATTATTTTGACAAAGAGATACATAAGCAAATACAGGAAGCAAAAGATTACTTCAATAAAAAGACAGGTTCTGGAAAAAGCAAACAGAAATCCTTGAAATCAATAATAAAACAAATTAAAAACTCAATAGGAAGCATCTCCATCAAAATAGATCACTTCGAAGACTGAACCTCAGACAATTAAGACAAAATATATAATCCTGAAAATAAAGTTGACCATAGTGAAGATGATAATAAACCATCAGCAGAAAATTCAAGAATTATGGAATAACATGAAAAGACCAAATTTAACAATTATTGGAATAGATGAAGGCATAGAGTTCCAAACTGAAGAAATGGGCAATCTATTAAATGAAATCATACTGGAAAAATTTCCGAACATGAAGATTGAATTGAAAAATCTAATATATGAAGCTTACAGGATGTCAAGTGTACAAAATCACAAGAGATACACAACAAGGCACATCATAATGAAAATGCCAAGCATACAGAATAAGGAGAAAATTTTCAAAGCCACAAGATAAAGGAATCAGATTACATAAGGGGGAAACCAATTAGGGTCTCCACTGATTCCTCAACCAAGACTCTGAAAGCTGGAAGATCATGCAACAACATAAACTGAGCTCTAAATAAAAATTGATGCCAACCAAGAATCATATCCAGTAAAATTAAACTTTACATTTTGATTTTGATATGTTATTTTTATGACAAAATAAAAACCTTCCATGATTCACAAAAGTTAAAAGCATTTATAACTAGGACACCTGCACTATAGAACATCCTTGGCAAATTATTCCATGAGGATAAAATGAAAAACAGTGAAAATCAGAAGAGGGAGGTTTCACTCTAAAGTGAAAACCTATCAAATAGAAACCAAGCCATGTTAACTACCAAAAATAAACAAAAACAACTGGGAATATAAATCATGTTTCAATAATAACCCTGAATGTTAATTTCTAAAACTCAGCAATCAAAAGACATAGATGGGCAGATTGAATGAAAACAAAAGAAGGCCCAACAATATGCTGCCTTCTGGAGACTCATCTCATAGAAAAAGGCACCCACAGACTGAAGATGAAAGGTTGGAAAAAATACAACTCATCTGGACTGCAGAAGCAAGCAGGGGTTTCCATTCTTATATCACATAATGTGGACTTCAAGTGAAAGTTAATCAAAAGGAATAAAGTAGGACATTTCATACTGCTTAAGGGAACCATATACCAAGAAGACATAACAATTTTGAATATACATGCCCTAAACAATGGAGCATCAAAGTTGAGCAAATAAACTCTTATGTTCAAGAGTCAAATAGACCACAGCACAATAATTCTGGGTGATTTTAACACATCTCTTTCACCTCTGGATAGATCTTCCAAACAAAAGCCAAACAGAAAAACAGAAACTATGGAACAATAATACAATCAATAACTTAGATTTATATATATATATATATAT